>NW_026889548.1:0-13189 GCF_032173495.1 Musca vetustissima
ATACATAAATCGTTTCTAATAAAACTCGGTGGTTAGAGGGTATCTATACAATAGCAACTACAACAGATAAACAAAAAACAAAGTTTTGCATTTTATGGTTATGAAAGCAAAAACAGGTTGGTAGATAGATATTTTGAAAGAAATTAAAGTTGGACAGTTGTTGGTTTTATATATGTTAGGGTTTCTGTTGTAAAATATACAACTAAGTTATAAAATTTACTTAATTATACCCTACACAACTATGTTGTCAGGGTATTATAGCTCTGTGCAGCCCCAAAAGTTTGTAACGCCGCGAAATATTGGTTCTAGACCTACCTTTAAGTATACCGATCGTCATATCTCGATTAGCTGAGTTGATCTAGACATGTGTGTCCGTCCTTCTGCCCATTATAATTTGTAAACACGACACAGGCCACAGTTATGAACCAATCTTCACGAAATTTTGCATGTATGATGGGTTCTGGCCAAAAGATCAGTTAATATTTAGGGGATGAAATGGACCAAAAACTTATTTTTTGTCTGATTTTGTGGTCGCTCCAGAGGCCGCAATTATGACCTAAACATTGCACGGAGAAGGGGATCGGGCGAAAGGATAAGCATGCCTGTTTTGATAAAGATTGGTCAATATTTAGCGGGTCAAATGGACCCATACTTTTGTGTGAAAAATGACAGAATTTGTATTTTATGGCATATGTATTTACTCCTGAAGGACATAGACCCGACAAAAATTGATATTATATCCAAGAGGAGTTGTTGGCCTTTAAATTGATACCAATTATATTGTCGTATGTGCTCTGATATGAGAGTTACACTTAAATATTTACAGGTGCTTACGTATTCAGATATTATTTAGTAACTCATTACCACACTGTAGAGCCGAAATATAGCGCTGATCGCTTTGAAAATTTCCATGAGGTTCCGGTTATGGTCAAGGACAACGCCTATAATTTGCGGTGATGATCGGATAATAATTTTGGGATGAAGTGGACCTAAAACTTAATTTCTTTGTGTGTGTGTGTGTTTTTTTTAGTCGATCTATAGGCCACAATTGAAAGCGGAACATCACAACACAATCACAAACTGTACTGAATATTAGTAATATTTGTTGACTTCTAGTCAGTCAAGAGAGTGTAAGTATCGCGAAATATTGGCCAGACTCAGAATATAGAACCACACAAAGTTATATTTTCTTGGAAGTTGTGTAGGGTATCATATGGTCGGCCCCGTCCGACTATACTGCTCCGCTCACTGGTTTTAATTTAATTAAGAGATATATTTATCTACAGGGGAGTTGCTATCGACTCATCTTGTTTAGATATGACGACCGGTATACTAAAAGGTGGGTCTAGGGCCTATTATAGTACCCTTACAACAAAGTTTTGTAGGGTATAATTAATTTTCGCCAAATTTTAATAATTTTTGTGGGAAAGGTGCCAGAAAGTTATTAAACACATTTTTATTTAGCAAGAAGATATAAATATCAAAAGCCAAAATTTTCAATATATAAATAAAGATTCAATAATATCGAACTTAGATTGAATAATTTGGTATTTGGTATTTGGTCGCAGTTCGTGCGTCATGTCACTACCTTCTGACTTGGTTACAGGTTGATCCTTTGTTAATGAATTAAAGTATGTTTTTGAAATTAAAATAAATTAAGAATTTTTTATACCCTCCACCATAGTATGGAGGGTATATTAGTTTTGTTTTTCCGTTTGTAACGCATCGAAATAATCATTTCCGACCCTATAAAGTATATATATTCCTGATCAGCGTAAAATTCTATGACGATCTAAGCATGTCCGTCTGTCTGCCTGTCTGTTGTAATCACTCTAGCGTCTAAACGAATTGAGATAGATCGCCAAAATTTTGCACAGAGTCGTCATTTGTCTGCAGGTCAAGTTCGAAGATGGGCTTTATCGGTCCACGTTTATGCATAGCTCCCATATAAGGGTACCCCCCATATTTTCGGTATTTTGAGGTTCTTGAGCGCGTTTTTCAACCGAATTCGCTGAAATTTAGTACATTCGGTTCTTATTGGGTACTCAATGTCTCCACAAAAAATTATAAATATAGGTCCACTTTTTCTGGTAGCCCCCATATAACGGTACCTCCTAATTTTCAGTATTTTGGGGGTTTTGAACGTATTTTTTCGGCCGAATTAGCTGTAATTTAGTATTTTGAGTTCTTAATAGGTACCAAATATCTCCACAAAAAATTATGAATATAGGCAAATTTTTTCGGATAGCCCCCATATAAGGGTACCCCCCAAATGTCGGTATTTTGGGGTTCTTGAGCGCGTTTTTCAACCGATTTCGCTGAAATTTGGTACATTTGGTTCCTATTGGGTGCCAAATATCTCCACCAAAAATTATAAATATATGTCCAATTTTTCTGGTAGCCCCCATATAAGGGTACCCCCAATTTTCCCTATTTTTTTCGTATTTTGGGGTTCTTGAGCACGTTTTTCAACCGAATTCGCTGAAATTTGGTATTTTGTAGTCGAATATGGTAACAAAATTCTCTAAAAAAAAATTTAATATGCACCCCCTTTTTGGGGTAGTCCCCATATAACCCCTTTTTATACCCTCCACCATAGTATGGAGGGTATATTAGATTTGTTTTTCCGTTTGTAACGCATCGAAATAATCATTTCCGACCCTATAAAGTATATATATTCTTGATCAGCGTAAAATTCTATGACGATCTAAGCAAGTCCGTCCGTCTGTTGTAATCACACTAGCGTCTAAATGAATTGAGATAGAACGCCAAAATTTTGCATAGAGTGGTCTTTTGTCTGCAGGCAGGTCGCGTTCGAAGATGGGCTATGTCGGTTCACGTTTAGGCATACCTCCCATATAAGGGTACCCCCAAATTTTCAGTATTTTGGGGTTCTTGAGCGCGTTTTTCAACCAAATTCGCTGAAATTTGGAAAAATGGGCTCTTTTGGATACCAAATTTCTCAACTAAAAATTTGCTGCAATTTGGTATTTTGTAGTCGTATATAGTAACAAATCTCCCTACCAAAAATTTTTAATATTCGCCCCCCTTTTTGGGGTAGTCCCCACATAACCCCTTCTTTTATATTAAAATATTTATCTGATTTGTTCCCCATTTTGAGTTTGGTTCTAAGACTCTGTTGTAATCATTTCACCTGCGGAGGATAGCGAGCTAAAAAATTAGAACGTAAGGTTAGATAATTAACTATAGCCGCATTTAGACCTAGTCTCTGTGTGGAGGTTCCAGAAGGATTGGACCGATTTTCCCCAACTTCAAATTTGAACTAAGTTTGGAGAAATAATAAGATGGGCAAAGTTTGGATGAAATCTAAATTTTCTGAAACGGATTTGGTCCAAAGAAACATGGGGTCTAGAACGACATTGAGGCACATTTTCACCGTGTTAAAGTATATACACCCTCATTAGGCATAATGCTGAGGGTATAATTATCCATTTTAAATAAATTTCTGAAATTTGTATTAAGATTTACAAAATTCGTTTTTAGAAATGTTTGTATAGGTCCACTTTTTGGTATGTTCCCTATATTTTCATGTCTAGTACCTGTCAGTATATCTATGGTGGAGGGTATCCAAAGTTCGGCCCGGTCGAACTTAATGCTTTTCCACTTGTTATTCCTGAACTTGATTTCAATCAACAACATATCGGATTTCAATCTCCTCCTAACATTTAAAATGCATTGTTTAATGTGTGACCCACTTTCTGGCATGACATCTCAATTTAATACGACACAAATGAGGAAGTCAGCAGCTTGCTAGTAGTTCGATGGTTGGTTGGTGTAACTAACAACGTCATTGATTGCTCGGTTTTGGCATTTTACATTTAACATGTTACCAACAACAACAACAAAAAACAACATGCAGTATTTACCTACCACATTTCGTTGCCATCATCCATTCGAATCATTTTACGAACGGAATTAAACATCCATGACTCAGAGCTGAACATGGCGGGCGCTATTGTTACCGCTGTCAATCAATTTCCCCACAATTTCCGATGGTTTGTGATGTTGTCGAAGATTGCCTCAACTATTTTTTGCTGCGCTTTTGTGGTTGAACACGGAATTACAAGAGCAGCTATTAATGAAGTTGTAGCCAGCTAGCACCGCCACCACAACCATGCATTGCTTTCACGACTATTAAGAGTTCCATTATATCTGCGGAATGTTGTTCCGTTCGTTGTGATGAATATACGAAGGGATATTTTCCGCATGTCATGATCCCATTAATTTTTGGTTGTGAACAAGTTTTCTATGCGAATTTTGGTATTAAGGCATTTTTAGTTATGTTCGATATTTATGGTATGTGTTGAGGTAAGTTAAAGGTGGTTGCTGAATTTGGATTCATGTGGACTACAATTTGATGGTCATTGTACGAGGATTATGTAGTAACGAACGACCAAGGAGACTTTTATGTGTCAATTTCGCCTCGTCGATCTTGGGATCATAGGGACTCAGTAATTTTCTTCAAGACTCACGCCCAAGACCCACATTTTTGCCATCGGTGATATTAATTTGCGAAAATGGGTAACATGTATTTATTTTATTATTTTCTGATCGCAATAGTGTAAGTGAAATGATTTAAATTTAATCTATCAACTTTTAGTAATTGTTTTTGTTGTTGTTTTTTCACAAAATGCTGCCAACATATATTCAATTTAATTAATCTATTTTTTTGTCGAACCCCATAGCAATTATTTTACCGTTTTATGTAAACAATGAATTTATGTGAATGTACATCACAGACAACGTTATATCAAATGTCAATGTTATTTGGGTTAAATTCAAAATTAATTAAATACAAATTGCATGAAAATGAAATGACAAACAGGAGGTCAACTAAAAACGTTTGTAGGAAATTCGTTCATTCCCGATGTTTAAATATTGCAAACTAATGAAAAACGCGGCAGTATGACAAAGAAGAGTACGAAAAAAAATAATGCATAAGAAGTAGTGTTAAATATTATTTGTTTTGAAATATTATTATAAGTTTTGTACATCCAAACTTACGAATATTGATATCTAAAATCTTATAGGCGACATTATTGTAGAGCAATTGGAAATCATAAAATCATATGTATATTCCATGCCGAGAAAATAAAATAAAAAGGAATCGAGATTGAAGAAGAATGTGTGTTACAAACATATTCATCATTCGATTTGACTGAAGTCAATTAATCTCAAAAATAATCTGCAATAATCGCAAACAAAGATATATAACTTTTTTCTTTCTAAACTTTGTTATAAAATTAAGGTTTTAAAATGGTATAGGATTGACATTTGTATGTCTCTATAGAGACATTGACTCATATTGAAAATAGTCAGCAAAGACATTCCCATCGTCCTGGAATGCTTAATTACAGCCACTTCATAATGCTGAAATGTAGGCCCTTCGGTTGAAAAATGTGATTAGGACCATTAAAATGAAAAAATGGGATGTTCGATTGCATGGAGACTGTACCTGACCACATGGGCTGTAATTGTAACAAAGATTTCTCAAACCATTTGAGATCCAAAATAGTGCTCCGACGAAACTTTAACCAATATTCAAGCATTTTGATAGCAAGATTTTTTATCCACAATCCATAGTATAAATTTACAGTCTGTTATCATCCCATATCGTGCATCATTCTATTGTAAAACATTTAACCTAAATCTCAAAAGCCCCAAAAGGTGGACCGATATTAACAACGCATAGTAGGGTGGAACATTTGTGTGAAATCCTCAAAATACTGAAATTTAGAGGGCAAATTTATATGAGGCCATCATCAACGTACAAAGGATATTTAAAAAAAAAATGCGTACGTGTCTGGAGGCTACACCTAAAGCAGGACCATTGATTGCATCGTGTAGGAATTACCGAACATTAAAAGATGTGCTATGCCCAAATGAGTACCAATATAGCTCAATTCCGAACCTAATATTTTGAATCACAATACCTTCCCTCATGCTAAATATTAAAATTGATGAAAATCGGTAAGTATCATTATATGGCAGCTAGACTTAAATGCGGGCCGATATAGTTCATTCTCCAACTTTACGTTCTAGAATTTTATCTCCATATCTTCCGAAGGCAGAATGATTACAACAGATCGCCTTAAGATTGTCATAGATTTGATTTTAAATATTCAGCATGGCTGTCCAATTTGCGCCAAAAACAGTATTCGAATAACCAAATGAAATATTAATTTTTATTTTAATAAAAATTTCAATAATATTTTGGAAATCCCACTTAAGTACACACAAAGTCCATATCAAATCAAATCTGAAGCAAAAACGCTGTTAAGTGAGAACCGGCCAAACTTTTTATACCCTTCTCCACGAGGATGACAATCACAATATCGAAATTTAATGGGGGTTCCAAGGATCAAACTCATGTAATAGGACCTTGAACATACCGAAAACATACGTGTGAAAAAATGATTGAAATTCTCAAAATATCTAATTGTGGGGCTACCGTTATATGGGCTTATATTAAAACGAAGATAAATATTGATATTTTCTGGTATTTGACAGCCAATAAGAACCCAAAATATCAAATTACATTCAATTCGGTGAAAAAACGTGTCTAAAATACATAGAATAACGAATATTGGGGGCTAACGTACTAGCAATGTCTGCGCAAAATTTCAGAACTCTATCTTAAATATAGCGATCTTTAACGTGAGTCAACAGACGGAAAGTTTGTCATGCGTAAATCGACATAGAATTTTATTTTTATTGTTCCAAAGGAATATCATGGTGATATAAAGTAAAATATTTTTTAATGAATATTATATATATGCATTTTTATATACGATGTATTGTATTAAATAAATTGAATGATAATAATATATTTTTTTAGTGTGATACATATTTTTGAGTTTTAATTTAATATTGAAATAATTATTCTTCTATCAAGTTTCATTACAATTTATTTAAAATGTACCATTGAAAAAAGTTTGATGCATTAATTTCCCAAATGAACTGCGTATTATTTCATATTAAACGTCCTCTTTGGAAAAAAATATTACTGCAAAACTGGAATCATAAATTCAGATCATCAGTATTGTTATATCACATGTTTAGTATCAAACGTCCTAGAACAATGGGGTAATACTTATTTAGTACTGATTGGAATTTCATAATGGAAATACATACGTCTAACCAAGTTTACAAATCGTTTAACTTTATTACGAGAATTCACGTTCTGTGGGGAATGTTTTTCGAGCACTTCGTTCAACTAGTGTTTACGTTACTGCAACATAGTCACCCATATTTAGACCTTTCATTTATTTGTGGATATTATACGACACATCCCGCTCGAAGTGAAAGAAATGATGCCGTTGCTGAATGTTTACACTAGAGGTGGACAGAGAGAAAATGTTCGAAGAGTAAAAGAGAAACCGCCATATGAAATGACTTACTAAGAGAACGAGCTCATTGATAAATGAAAACAAGGGCACCAGTTCCCATGCTTATACAGGGCTAGTTTACACAAAGATAACCAATCAGTTAGAGGAGGGGCAGAGGAAAAAAAGTTTTATATTTCAAATTTGGAGACATTGAGCTTTACACTAGTAAAATTTTAAATCATTTTGAGTCAAAATTTAAATTTTTTTGAACATAATTTATTTTTGAAAAATGTTATATAACATTGACATGTGTCAAAATATGAAAATGAAATGACGGCCAATTAAACAGATGGAAGTGGTGATTATAACGAAGGTGAAAATCATTAGTAATTTGAAGATAATCAAAAAATTTCGCATTTAAACTCGTAAATTTGATATAGATAAAGGGTATTTTAATGTTATAGCACCAATAGACGCCTTGATATTTGCTCTGTCCACAATTTTTCGAGCGTTTTCACTCTCTTCGTGTTATTCCGGAGTAAAAAAAAAAACAGTTAGGTGGTTCAAAAGTCGGACGCGGCGGACTATATGATGTTAATATCTACTTTGCAGGACCATTGAGATGGAATCGGGCAAAATTAAATGTGCTAAACTTAAATCTATCTATGTAGGACATTTAATTTCCAATTGAACCAATTGAAACCAGTAAGGAAAGTAGTAAAGTCGGGCGGAGCCGACTATATGTTACCCTTCACCACTTTGGGTATATTCAATAGATGAATGCTAACAGACGTCGAATTCTGCAACCAATACTAAATTTTTCATTTGTTCAGATATAGGGTAGCTTCTTACAATGGGACAAAATTACCTAAAATCGGGCGAAAATATATATAGAAGCTCTATCCAAATCTGAACCGATTTCAAAGCTTTCCACATTTCAAAACTTTAGTTCGTTGTGCAAAATTTGTGTCAATTTTGTGTAAAATCGGATGAAAATATGTATGTAGAAGCTATATAAAATCTGAACCGATTACAATGAGAATGAAAGAGGTTAACTTATATTAACTACAGTTTGTACAAAATTGTGTTATTGCACAAAATTGTGTGGTAATCGGACAAACTTTGGGTCTTTAGTGAACAATTTACATAAAATCGGAAGAAAATATAAAGACACACACATCACTTCAGACTCATTTCAGTACACTATGTCAAATTTTGTGCACATCGAAATATGTATAGGGACTTTGGTACACCCTTTACATTAAATCGGACGAAAATTTATATAGGAGCTATATGTAAATCCAAACCGATTTTCACGAAACTTAACACACATCATTTTAGACCTAATTCATTTCGCTATGCCAAAATTCGGTGATATCAAAAGATATATAGGGACTTTGGTACAAATTTCGGGCAAATCATAAGATATGGTGTACCAAACATTTACCTTAAATCGGGCGAAAATATATATGGGCGCTACATCTAAATCTGAACCAATTTCCAGAAAACTTAACACACATTATTCTAGACCTAATCCATTTCTCTTTGCCAAATTTCGGTCAAATCAAAAGATATATAAGGACTTTGGTACTCCATTTACCTTAAATGGGACGAATATATATATATATATATATATATATGGGAGTTATATCTAAATCTGAACTGATTTTTCCCAATTCCAATGGGGTTCGTCCTTGGGCAAATTAAGTGACCTGTGCCAAATTTCATCCAAATCGGATCGTAAATGTGACCTGTACTTTGTTAACAAAAATACATTGACGGACGGACAGACTGATAGGAATAAATCGACTCAGAAAGTGATTCTATGCATATGCTCAAAAGGAACCATGTATCTATCTCGATTCCGTTTGCCTGTTAAAAACATATGCACAAAGATATAATACCCTGTACCACAGTGTGGTGAAGGGTATAAACATTTGCCACACACCAAATGTTGTTGGTATAGAACCAGTATTAACTGTTAATTAGTGAGTTGCCTTTGTGCTCCTACTTGTCGTTATTCAACCTGAATCAGTTTGGTTATACGTGTCGTTTTAGTGTCTATATTGAAATGATGTTTGAGGTTAACTCGAATGAGTTGAATCATGTAAAGGATTCCAAACGTGTAAACCCCATTTAAATAGTAATGCTATTTGGTCGATTAACAAATTACACGGACAAAATGTAATCTGTCAAATTGACAACAATATTTCATTAAATATTAGAAGCCACTTCGAATGGTTACAGGAGAATACTATTGGGAATTTGCACCTGAAAATGTGATAGCCAGCCAGAAACATAGAATTTTGGCATACAACGGTTAGACTGAGCAAAACAGTATTCGTATATAAAATGGAAAATGTGTGGGGTATGTGGTATGAGTCCGCCACTAATCGAAACAAATGCTTATGGTTTGTGCATCAATATAAAGTTGTACAAAAAATAAAATAACTTTATTTATTTAGAAAAATAATTGTAGAATTTTAAAACATATATCTTTGGTTGGAAATAATGATCCAATTCACGTCATTTTCTCGGTATAGTTATTATAAGTTAATGAATTTATTTTTGTTTGTAAAAAACGCAACGAACTTTTTTGATTTTCCCCATTAAATTATTTTCTTCGTAATTTTTGTTGACATTTTAAATTAATATCGCTGACAAAACATTGCCAACTAAAAGTATTTTCAAAGTAAGGTAACACAACTATTTTTCCCACTATCATCCTAACCACCTGTTTTTCTTATTCCGCAAAAGAAAAACAAACTTTTCAAATTTATCTTCAAATTATGTCAGAATTGTTTATGTAGGGCAAACAAATGCCAAACTTTCAACGATACCAGTCAGTCAGCCATCACTTGGCTATTTTTTCGACATTTTTGTCCAACATCAAAATAAAATTTGTGCAATGTTAAAATATTTGTTGGTTAAGTGTTTGTTTATTATACAAACTTTTTTGTATCATGCTTTAGATGGGAGCTGGTCATTGACCTAGACTGCAAATCGTAGTTTTGGGAAAGTGTTTTGTAGTGTCTTTTAAGCACGATATCATATTATAGGGAGAAAATTTAGAATTATGACTAATAAAGATTCACCACACTGTGGTACAGGGTATTATGTCTTTGTGCATATGTTTGTGCGCCGAAATTGCGTTTCGAAAAATAAAGAAATAAAACACGAACGTTTTAGTTTCTGATTCCAGAATTTTATTGATAAATTAAATATAAATAATAATAGGGGAAGAAAAGGAGAAAGAACAGATTACCTGTGTTACGAGTAGCGATCGTACGAGAAGCCAAAGAAGATGAACAATAACAACAATGCTGCAAAGTGACATTGGCGCAAAACAATACTCATTAGAAAACTGACAGTTCAATGTTGTAACAATAAGGAGTATGCAGTTTTCTAATGAGTATGCAAACAAACACAATGAACACGAGCGTTCAAAGGATGCATTTCCCAACAATGCATATAAAGGCGATTCTTACTTAAACATTGGCGCCCACCTTGCAACATTATTAATGTTGTAACACAGATATTCCATTTAGATAGTTACATAAAGTTATATATAATAATATGGTAGGCGGTGCAGTGTGTGAGCAATTTCATTCAAGTTTTTTTTCCCAAATTCAAGTAACAAATTTATAGTGCAACTATTTTTATGGGGAGCATACGAGTCGCCCGCAGTAACGGACGTTCTCCCTGATTCAACCATACGAACATGGCGTGATTGCCCATGGAAATGATCACGATCGAACCCACAGTTATGGATTCAGATTTTTGATTACTAGTTGTGAAGGAATCCGCAGATACGGGTCTAGTATTGCTTAAATCCGCAGAGACGGAATTAAGATATTATTTTAATTTATTTAGACATTTTTGACTATAGATTCGGATCCGCAGTGACGGATTCCGTTTCTGTTTCAATGCAAACAATTTAGAAATAGGCCGCTTTACAATGCCCGTTGTCGACCGAACGTCAACGATTCTGACGTGACAACCAATACCGTGTAAACTTTTTCTATTTGGCCTAGCTTCCAAAACGTAGGTGGAAGTTTTTTCATTATGAATTACAACGACTTCAAAACAAATTAGCAAGCTTTGAACTTTACGAAACCTATTCACAAGCGATATAGGTTAGTCAATTACGACAGTTTCAGGATGGGAAATTTTTTATTCCTGCTTCCCAGAGTCCACCCGAATGTGGAGCACCAGCTGGAATAAAATACCACGATAGTCCCTGAGTACCAAAGCAGCGAAATGGAATCACGATTTTCACAATTGATATGCACCAACTTACGACGTAAATCACGGGAAACGACCTCAAAAGTCCTACCATTTTTCAAAAATATCGAGTGGAATAAATTTGGTGAGAAACGCAGGAATACACCAACGTATCCTTTGTTAATCTTGCAATACGGGTCTGTGAAAGAATTTACCTTGGAAGGAACAACGAAATCTACACCAGTTGTAGTTAATGCCTTAAAAGGAATTTTACTCAGCTACGACATTGCAGCAAGAGATTCCGTCGAACAAAACAGTTTACTTTCGATAAAAGATGCACGAACACATTGTTATCGGTCGCATCACCCCGCTTTACGCTACTCCAATTAGTAGCGGCCAAAAGTGGATCGCCGCGATCTATTCGATCTAACCATATAATTTCTACTATAATTTTTGCGGGCAACTAAAGTGGCAAAGGCACGAATCTCCGACGATGGGATAGGTCCAGTTACAAGCCACCCGAAAATTGAATTTTGAGCCAGCAAAGTCCCAGAAAGAATTGACTGAGAACCCTCCAACATAATTTTTGGGTACAAGTCTGCACCCAAAAGAAGTTCCACAGGACGTGAATTAAACAAATCATCATCTGCCAAACGAATACTTGGCATTTGGGCTCTAAAATCCGACGAAACATTAAACGAGGGCAAATTCCCCGAAATGGACGGCAAAACCACTGCACGAGTTTCTAAAACCACTGAAGGATCGAAACGACTTCCAATTTGCAACGAGCATATTTTACTAGAATTGGCCGAAATTGCACAATTCACCCCAGAAACAGTGACATCTGTTGAACTTACAGGGAGTTTCAACCTATTCTGCAAGCCTTGGGTCAGAAACGATGATTCTGATGCTGGATCTATTAAAGCCCTAGCGGGATACGAAACACCACAATGGACGATATTTATAATAGCTGTCCCCAATAGAACGGATTTATTTTGAGCCGTGTGGAAAACTTGCCGAGAAGCACTAGTTGATGTGGATGGGACAGAAGGATTGATAGGGGCAGGATTTGAAGAATTTATAGGGTTCCGGTTTACCGAACCAACCGAAGAAATCGAATTATTGGGTGATGTGTCACTACGATGCGCCCCCTACGCAAACAATTCACACACAATCTACGACGTTTCACTGTGGAAAATCTAGCCGATAGCGACATACTTTTAAATCGAGGACATTCAAAAAGCTGATGGGACTTTTGAGGGCAAAGAATACATTCATTCTTAGGAGATGGTGGGGAATTACGATAAGGACGAGTTTGCGAGACGTGGGTTTGGAATTTGTTAACGTTAGATTTTTTGACCGAATCATTCCCTCGCATACCATGGAGACACATGAGTGTTTGAATCCGTTCCGTTAAAAACCTATCGAGGTCTTCCCAAAGCGAAACAGATGATTTGTCTTTAAGCGAGCTTCCCTCTAGTATTTCGTGTCAAATGACAAAGACGCTCGATATCACTCAATCGAGCATTGTTTATATAGACCGCGCTAAAAAGATCTCTAAAGGTTGGCCACGAAAGAAAATCGCCCTCGAAGACATCCGTATCACAAGGAGGCAA
>NW_026889549.1:0-13031 GCF_032173495.1 Musca vetustissima
TCCCATGTTACGACGTATGTCATACGTCATACATATGGGGAAATGAATATTTTTCGCCTTTTTTCATTTATTTCCTATCCCGAACCCCCGTCCCCCTACTTATCTGTGATATAATTCGGAGGCATATATTCGACCATGATATTCTGTTCTTTTTCTGTAATATTCATTTATATAATCAAGTGTCTTGTCGTTGGATATGTCTCTGTATGTATGTGTATGTGTGTGTGAGTCCATATTCCGAGTCGGAGAGACACATTCAAGTACTTCGAATGATTTTCTTCTTTTAAACGTTATAATGATATTAATATGCAATGCGTTGATCGCATATTAAAAACCTTAATTTGGTTGTTTATAGCTTGCCCGTCATGTTGGCCAGAACCCGCCCACTTGCTGTATGCCCCTCCACCACACCTTCGGAGTACTTCACAGACCAGTGATTCATAAATGAAGAATAAAAATGCATGAAAAGATATTAAAAACAAAAATCCAGTGGCAAGTCACTTGCAATGCATTGGCATTGACAATACCGAGGCTTACAAATACACACTCTCAAAGACGCACAAATACACACACACACTCACATTATAGATCAGCCAACCAAGCTTATAGGCTATATGAAAATATTAATAACATTGTTATTAAACGGCATAAGGAGAGAAATGTTGTATAATTTTGTTGTTGTCGTTGTTGTTGTATTTTTAATGAATAAATTAAAGAGACCACAACAAGGTATGGTAAGGTCTGATCCATTTAATTAATACATTTCCTATTCGTAATAAGATTTTTTAATTTATGATAAGCCACCTTGTTTGGTTCGGCAAAGACAAGACAAAATTTGTATTCGTTATGATTTCTGGGTCTCCTCGTTGGCCATAAGAACTTCCTGGGAAGCGGTGGCGCTTTTGAAGCCACGATTAATGCAGGTGTTATGTAGACTCTAGAAAAAATATTTAAAACATCTATTCAAAACCGATCTATTCAAAACCGATTTTTACATGAGATAAAAAATAACACCATATATGTTATTAATTATACCCTTCACCACACTGTGGTTCAGGGTATTATGTCTTCGTGCATATGTTTGTAACAGGCAAAAGGAATCGAGATAGACACATGGTTCCTTTTGAGAATATGCATAGAATCACATTCTGAGTCGATTTATGCATGTCCGTCCGTCTGTCTGTCGATGTTAAATTGTAAACAAAGTACATGTCGCATTTATTATCCGAATTGGATGAAATTTGGCATAGGTCACTTATTTGGCCCGAGGACGAACCCTATTGAGATTAAGACAAATCGGTTCAGATTTAGATATATATTTTCGTCCGATTTAATGTAAACGGTCCCTATATATCTTTCGATTGGGATGAAATTTGGCATAGTGTACTGAATCTAGTCTAGAACGATGTGTGTTAAATTTTGTGAAAATCGCTTCAGATTTGGATATAGCTCCCATATATAGTTTCGTCCGATTTAAGGTAAATGGTGTACCAAAGTCCCTATATATCTTTCGATTTGTACGAAATTTGGCACAGCGTAATGAATTAGGTCTAGAATGATGTGTGTCAAATTTCCAGAAAATCGGTTCAGATTTAGATATAGCTCACATATATATTTTCGTCCGATTTAATGTAAACGATTCCTATATAACTTTCGATTTGCCCGAAATTTAGCATAGCGTACTAAATTTAGTGTAGAATTATGTCAGCCAAGTTTCGTGAAAATCGGTTCAGATTTGGGTGTAGCTCCCATATATATTTTCGTCCGATTTAAGGTAAATGGTGTACCAAAGTCCCTATATATCATTCGATTTGCACGAAATTTGGCATAGCGTATTGAATATGGTCAAGAACGATGTGTGTTAAATTTTGTGAAAATCGGTTCGGATTTGGATATAGCTCCCGTATCTATTTTCTTCCGATTTAAGGTAAATAGTGTACCAAAGTCCCTATATATCTTTCGATTTGTACGAAATTTTGGACACCCTAATGAATTGGGTCTAGAATGATGTGTGCTAAATTTCGTGAAAATCGGTTCAGATTTAGATGTAGCTCCATTTATATTTTCGTCCGATTTAATCGTAAATGGTGTAACAAAATATCCTGTATTTCTTTCGATTTGTACGAAATTTGGCACAGCGTAATGAATTAGGTCTAGAATGATGTGTGTCAAATTTCCAGAAAATCGGTTCAGATTTAGATATAGCTCACATATATATTTTCGTCCGATTTAATGTAAACGATTCCTATATAACTTTCGATTTGCCCGAAATTTAGCATAGCGTACTAAATTTAGTGTAGAATTATGTCAGCCAAGTTTCGTGAAAATCGGTTCAGATTTGGGTGTAGCTCCCATATATATTTTCGTCCGATTTAAAATAAATGGTGTACCAAAGTCCCTATATATCTCTCGATTTGCACGAAATTTGGTATAGTGTAATGAATTAGGTCTAGAATGATGTGTGTTAAGTTTCCTGACAATCGGTTCAGATTAGGATATAGCTTCCATATATATTTTCGTCCGATTTCATGTAAATGGTGCACCAAAGTCCCTAAATATCTTTCTTGGCACAGCGTAATGAATTAGGTCTAGAATGATGTGTGTTGAGTTTCCTGAAAATCGGTTCAGATTTAGATATAGCTTCTATATCTGACCAAATGAAAAATTTAGTATCGGTTGCAGAATCACATGTTTATGGATCCAATTTCATTTTACTGGCCCTTTAAAAAATGCGACGTTTGTTAGGATTCATCTGTTGAATATACCCAAAGTGGTAAAGGGTATCATATAGTCGGCCCCGTCCGACTTTACTCCTTTCCCTACTGGTTTAAATAATTGATTTTTGTTAACCACTGTGCAAAAAATCCTACTAACATTTTATGCCATTTGCGAATCGTTTTTGTTATAAGTGAAACCCATTAAAATGACCAAGTGACCAGGCCATTGAAACACCCAACCAAACAATGTCCAAGTCACAAATTGGTCAAATGATCACTCCATACCCGAGTAGAGCATGTGTGTGATTTAATTTAATTGTTAATGCCACTCACGGTGCCTTGTACACGTGTGCAACTTCTCCTCAATGGGCACTGCAGAAGTGGTAACAACCAGACATCCAGTCAGCCAGTCATACAAACATAACTTTTGGCACCTGTTTAACCCAAAAGACACTTCCACAGAACGGAAGAAAAAAACAGTGCATATTCTCCCCACCATAGTAAACACCCCTGTCTCCCCTCTTTCTCTCTTTCAGGTCTTTGTTCATGCCAAGGTCTTCTTTAGCATTGGTGGACGCCAGTATATCGGTGAGCCGGTGCAATTCTCGTACATGCCTGACGTTGTATTGGATCACGCCCGAGACGTGACAATCAAATTACATCATCGTTTGGGCAAATATCTGCAATTGCATTTATACTTTGCAGCACGTTGGCTCATGTTAAGTGAGATTACATTCATATCAGGTAAGTTATACTTTAGTGCAAAGAGAACTTCTTTTCAGCTTTTCTGAGGGGGGGAGGGGATTTCTGAAAAGGATACTATTTTTATTTGGGGAGGGCAACATCTTTGCGGAAGATGACATTGTGAACTTCATCGTTTTGTTGAAGAGAAGGGGAGTGGGACTGCTGGTGTAGCAATCATTTGTAACAAATTGTTTAATACAAACTTGCCACGCTTTGTTGTTGTGACAAATTTTGAAAATGTATTTCAACACCACCACTGAAACTCTGCAGGTCAACTCTTAGCATTTGCAGACAAATGGATTTAAATAAATAATAGCTTTCAACCGGGAATTTTGAGTACAAATAAATTTTAAATTTGTTTAAAGGATATTTCGCAGGACTCAATATAAGGCGAGGATTTATTTCATCAACGCCCAGACGAAACGGCTGAAGCTAGAATCTTGAAATTTTGTGTGAGGGTCAGTCTTGGTCCAAAGGTGACAGAAAAGGCTGGGTTTTTGGAAAGGTGACAGAAAAGGCTGGGTTTTTGGAAATTCGTACTAGAACGGTACTAAAAAGTACTAAATATCATGCCATTTGTATTTGGCGAACCGGTGGAGCTAGAACTCTGAAATTTGGTTTGGTAGTCGTTGATGGAGTGTAGGATAGGTGTAACAAAGCGTTTTTGGAAATTCGAACTATAACTATCCGAAAAGTACTAAAATGTACTTAATTTGGTACAAATTCGTAGCATGTGAATGGATAGAGCGAAACACTTGAAATGTGGAATGCGAATTAGGGTTGAGATGTAGAGTCTATTTAAGGAGATGGTTTTGAAAGCGTGTACTCATGTGTACGAAAAGTACTATATGGTACTATATTTGGTACAAATTTAATCTATTCTAATAAAAGAGTAAAGTGATTGACTGACTGATTGATTTAACGATTCATCAACGCCCAGACGAAACGGCTGAAGCTAGAATCTTGATACTTTGGGTGAGGGTTACCCTTGGTCCAAAGATTTTAGGAAATTCGTACTAGAACGGTACGAAAAGTACTAAAAAGTACTAAATGTGATAACATTTGTATTTGGCGAACCAGTAGAGCTAGAAATCTAGAAATTTGGATTGAGGGTCACTGATGGAGTGTAGAATAGATGTAGCAAAGGGTTTTTTGGGCATTCGAACTATAAATATTTGAAAAGTACTAAAATTTACTACATTTGGTACAATTTCGCAGCATGTGCATGGATAGAACTAAAAACTTGAAATTTGGAATGCAAATAAAGGTTGAGAATTAGGGTCGATATGAGAAGAGATTGGAAAGCATGTACTCATGTGTACGAAAAGTACTATATGGTACTATATTTGGTACAAATTTGATTTGGAGGTACAAATCGAGCTGGAATCCTGGAATTTGAAATTAAAATTACCGTCAGAGTGTAGGATTGGGATATGAACGTAGTTTTGGAAATTTGTTACTTATATGTACGAAAAGTACTAAATCGTACTATAATCGGTACAGTTTGGATTTGGATGATCCTATAGAACGGGAACAATGAAATTTGGAGTCAGGATCACTGTAGGGGTGTGGGATTGGGATTCAGGATTCAGTTTACGAAAATAACACTTATGGGTACTAAATTTGGTACAATTTGAATTTTATGTGAACCAATAGAGCTAGAATCATGAAATTTGGAGCCAGGATCACTGTTGAGCTAAGTGTACTAAATTTGGTACAATTTAAATTGTGGGTAAAGCGATAGCGTTGGAATCCTGAAATTGTGATTAAGGATCACTGTGGAGGTGTAGGATTATGGTATGTGGGAAGTTTCTGTAGTTCATACTACTGTGTACTAAATTTAGTACAATTTGAATTGTGAGTGAACCGATAGAGTTGGAATCCTAAAACTCGAATTTAGGATCAGTGTGGGCTGTAGGATTGGGTTATGTAGGAAGTTTTAGAAATTTGTACTAATGTGTACTAAATTTGGTACAATTTGAATTGTGTGTGAACCGATAGAGTTGGAATCCTGAAACTTGGATTTAGGATCACTATGGGGGTGTAGGGTTGGGGTATGCAGGAAGTTTTGGAAATTCGTACTACTGTGTACTAAATTTGGTACAATTTTAATTGTGAGTGAAACGATATAGTTGGAATCCAGAAAACTTGGATTTAGGACCACTATTGGGGGTGTAGGTTTGTGTTAAGAAGGAGGTTCTAGAAATTCGTACTACTGTGTACTAGATTTGGTACAATTTATATTGTGGGTGAACCGAAAGAATAAAAAATAAAAAATATTTTTAAGGTCCCTAGGAGGCCGTATTAAAGAATATTTTTAGGGCTCTCTGCAAGGCGTGGATTTATTAAAGAATATTTTTAGGGCTCTCTGCAAGGCGTGGATTTATTAAAGAATATTTTTTGGGGGTCCCCAGTAGGCGTGGATTTATTAAAGAATATTTTTTGGGGGTCCCCAGTAGGCGTGGATTTATTAAAGAATATTTTTAAAGGGCCAACTGAGGCGTGGATTTATTAAAGAATATTTTTAAAGGGCCAACTGAGGCGTGGATTTATTAAAGAATATTTTTAAAGGGACAACTGAGGCGTGGATTTGATGCTTGGATTTATTAAAGAATATTTTTCAAGGGCCAACTGAGGCGTGGATTTATTAAAGAATATTTTTCTAGGGCCAACTGAGGCGTGGATTTATTAAAGAATATTTTTAAAGGGCCAACTGAGGCGTGGATTTATTAAAGAATATTTTTAGGGCCAACTGAGGCGTGGATTTATTAAAGAATATTTTTAAAGGGCCAACTGAGGCGTGGATTTATTAAAGAATATTTTTAGGGCCAACTGAGGCGTGGATTTATTAAAGAATATTTTTCTAGGGCCAACTGAGGCGTGGATTTATTAAAGAATATTTTTCAAGGGCCAACTGAGGCGTGGATTTATTAAAGAATATTTTTCTAGGGCCAACTGAGGCGTGGATTTATTAAAGAATATTTTTCTAGGGCCAACTGAGGCGTGGATTTATTAAAGAATATTTTTAGGGCCAACTGAGGCGTGGATTTATTAAAGAATATTTTTAGGGCAACTGAGGCGTGGATTTATTAAAGAATATTTTTAGGGCCAACTGAGGCGTGGATTTATTAAAGAATATTTTTTAGGGCCAACTGAGGCGTGGATTTATTAAAGAATATTTTTAAAGGGCCAACTGAGGCGTGGATTTATTAAAGAATATTTTTAAAGGGCCAACTGAGGCGTGGATTTATTAAAGAATATTTTTCAAGGTCCAACTGAGGCGTGGATGTATTAAAGAATATTTTTCAAGGGCCAACTGAGGCGTGGATGTATTAAAGAATATTTTTCAAGGTCCAACTGAGGCGGGGATGTATTAAAGAAAAATTTTCAAGGGCCCTAGGAGGCGTGGATGTATTAAGGATTATTTTTCAAGGGCTCTATATAAGGCGTGTATTTATTAAAGAATATTTTTTAGGGCTCTATATAAGGCGTGGATTTATTAAAGAATATTTTTGGGGGTCTCCAGTAGGCGTGGATTTATTAAAGAATATTTTTTAGGGCTCTATACAAGGCGTGGATTTATTACAGATTAGTTTTTTAATTCTTAAATTTATTCAGATTTAATTTCTTCGTTGTTTTTTGCCTATCCAGCTCACTTAATATTCAAAGTATCCTTGCTGATTATTAATGCACTGAAGGAATGAGAGGAAAAAAACAGCACATCTGAGAACAAAACAGAAAAAACGCCAAGTAAAGAGGAATATCGTAACTACTTTGTAAATCTTGAAAATTCAATTAGTAAAGATTATGCATGAAAAATGCCAGCAGATAAAACTGTTCCAAAGGAGGATGGGGTAGAGGGGCGTAGCTTTGGAAATTGCCATGCAGTAAATGGAAATTAATATTGATTTGCTGCACAAAAATATCTAATGGAATGAAATGGAAATTGATGAAATGAGTGAACAGCAGCAGTAAAAGTAATGCACAAAACGCACACTACTTCGATTAGATTAAGAACGAATCGATGGATGGATAGATAGATGATCAATTGATAAAAAGCATAACGTCAAACAAATAAAAAACGGCTAACTGAAATTAGGATGAACGCTCAATGAGATATTCTCTCTCTCTGTTCAAGGTACTAGCTATGCGAAGTAAAACAACGATTACGATTCAAGCACATAGTTCCATTAGCGTTATTGCTTTCTGTAATAACAACAACGACAAAAAATCCTTTCCTTTGTTGGCTTAAATTGTGCGCATCGTTGGTGCCCGCGTCCGCTCACCCACTTTAAGCTCCACTTGCGTGATTTTACTTTTTCAAATATTCATATATGGCAAATTCTAAACTCATTTTCTTTTTCAAAACCCAAACACACACCATCACATACGTGTGTACGTGTGTGTGTGTGTTTCTGTGTGAATATATTTGTTCATATCTTAGCATAGTTCCACACATGCCCCATTATCTCAATGCTACTGCATATATCAATCGTCGTCGTCATCGTCATTCTATTCGATTGTTATTAGTTTTTCCGTATTAAATGCTAACTTATTTTGCAATATTATCTTCCGAGCAAAATGAAATGGGATATCCCTTTGTCTTATTCTAAGTATTTTGAAATAATTTCGTTTTTCCGTGTATCGTTTTGTTTTTTTTTTTTCGATGTTCAATAAAAAACACACATCTAAGAACAGGGAAGCTTTGATGAATGGAAAAAGATTTGGAAAAAAATATTCTTTAATAAATCCACGCCTTGTATGGACGGACCCTTGAAAAAATATTCTTTAATAAATCCACGCCTTGTATGGACGGACCCTTGAAAAAATATTCTTTAATAAATCCACGCCTTGTATGGACGGACCCTTGAAAAAATATTCTTTAATAAATCCACGCCTTGTATGGACGGACCCTTGAAAAAATATTCTTTAATAAATCCACGCCTTGTATGGACGGACCCTTGAAAAAATATTCTTTAATAAATCCACGCCTTGTATGGACGGACCCTTGAAAAAATATTCTTTAATAAATCCACGCCTTGTATGGACGGACCCTTGAAAAAATATTCTTTAATAAATCCACGCCTTGTATGGACGGACCCTTGAAAAAATATTCTTTAATAAATCCACGCCTTGTATGGACGGACGGACCCTTGAAAAAATATTCTTTAATAAATCCACGCCTTGTATGGACGAACCCTTGAAAAAATATTCTTTAATAAATCCACGCCTTGTATGGACCCTTGAAAAATATTCTTTAATAAATCCACGCCTTGTATGGACCCTTGAAAAAATATTCTTTAATAAATCCACGCCTTGTATGGACCCTTGAAAAAATATTCTTTAAAAAATCCACGCCTTGTATGGACCCTTGAAAAAATATTCTTTAAAAAATCCACGCCTTGTATGGACCCTTGAAAAAATATTCTTTAAAAAATCCACGCCTTGTATGGACCCTTGAAAAAATATTCTTTAATAAATCCACGCCTTGTATGGACCCTTGAAAAAATATTCTTTAATAAATCCACGCCTTGTATGGACAGACCCTTGAAAAAATATTCTTTAATAAATCCACGCCTTGTATGGACGGACCCTTGAAAAAATATTCTTTAATAAATCCACGCCTTGTATGGGTGGGCCTTGAAAAAATATTCTTCAATAAATCCACGCACAGTTGGCCCTTGAAAAATATTCTTTAATAAATCCACGCCTCAGTTGGCCCTTAAAAAATATTCTTCAATAAATCCACGCCTCAGTTGGCCCTTGAAAAATATTCTTTAATAAATCCACGCCTCAGTTGGCCCTTGAAAAATATTCTTTAATAAATCCACGCCTCAGTTGGCCCTTAAAAAATATTCTTTAATAAATCCACGCCTCAGTTGGCCCTTGAAAAATATTCTTTAATAAATCCACGCCTCAGTTGGCCCTTGAAAAATATTCTTTAATAAATCCACGCCTCTTGTGGCCCTTGAAAAATATTCTTTAATAAATCCACGCCTCAGTTGGCCCTTGAAAAATATTCTTTAATAAATCCAATAAATCCACGCCTCAAGGGTCCGTCCATACAAGGCGTGGATTTATTAAAGAATATTTTTTCAAGGCCTGTCCAAGGCGTGGATTTATTAAAGAATATTTTTTCAAGGGTCCGTCCGTCCATACAAGGCGTGGATTTATTAAAGAATATTTTTTCAAGGGTCCGTCCATACAAGGCGTGGATTTATTAAAGAATATTTTTTCAAGGGTCCGTCCATACAAGGCGTGGATTTATTAAAGAATATTTTTTCAAGGCGTAGATTTATTAAAGAATATTTTTTTCCGTCCATACAAGGCGTGGATTTATTAAAGAATATTTTTTCAAGGGTCCGTCCGTCCATACAAGGCGTGGATTTATTAAAGAATATTTTTTCAAGGGTCTATACAAGGCGTGGATTTATTAAAGAATATTTTTTCAAGGGCCCGTCCATACAAGGCGTGGATTTATTAAAGAATATTTTTTCAAGGGGTCCGTCCATACAAGGCGTGGGATTTGGATTTATTAAAGAATATTTTTTCAAGGGGTCCGTCCATACAAGGCGTGGATTTATTAAAGAATATTTTTTCAAGGCTCCGTCCATACAAGGCGTGGATTTATTAAGGAATCCACAAGGCGTGGATTTATTAAAGAATATTTTTTCAAGGGTCCGTCCATACAAGGCGTGGATTTATTAAAGAATATTTTTTCAAGGGTCCGTCCATACAAGGCGTGGATTTATTAAAGAATATTTTTTCAAGGGTCCGTCCGTCCATACAAGGCGTGGATTTATTAAAGAATATTTTTTCAAGGGTCCGTCCATACAAGGCGTGGATTTATTAAAGAATATTTTTTCAAGGGTCCGTCCATACAAGGCGTGGATTTATTAAAGAATATTTTTTCAAGGGTCCGTCCATACAAGGCGTGGATTTATTAAAGAATATTTTTTCAAGGGTCCGTCCATACAAGGCGTGGATTTATTAAAGAATATTTTTTCAAGGCTCTATACAAGGCGTGGATTTATTAAAGAATATTTTTTCAAGGGTCCGTCCATACAAGGCGTGGATTTATTAAAGAATATTTTTTCAAGGGTCCGTCCATACAAGGCGTGGATTTATTAAAGAATATTTTTTCAAGGGTCCGTCCATACAAGGCGTGGATTTATTAAAGAATATTTTTTCAAGGGTCCGTCCATACAAGGCGTGGATTTATTAAAGAATATTTTTTCAAGGGAATATTTTTTCAAGGGTCCGTCCATACAAGGCGTGGATTTATTAAAGAATATTTTTTCAAGGGTCCGTCCATACAAGGCGTGGATTTATTAAAGAATATTTTTTCAAGGGTCCGTCCATACAAGGCGTGGATTTATTAAAGAATATTTTTTCAAGGGTCCGTCCATACAAGGCGTGGATTTATTAAAGAATATTTTTTCAAGGGTCCGTCCATACAAGGCGTGGATTTATTAAAGAATATTTTTTCAAGGGTCCGTCCATACAAGGCGTGGATTTATTAAAGAATATTTTTTCAAGGGTCCGTCCATACAAGGCGTGGATTTATTAAAGAATATTTTTTCAAGGGTCCGTCCATACAAGGCGTGGATTTATTAAAGAATATTTTTTCAAGGGTCCGTCCATACAAGGCGTGGATTTATTAAAGAATATTTTTTCAAGGGTCCGTCCATACAAGGCGTGGATTTATTAAAGAATATTTTTTCAAGGGTCCGTCCATACAAGGCGTGGATTTATTAAAGAATATTTTTTCAAGGGTCCGTCCATACAAGGCGTGGATTTATTAAAGAATATTTTTTCAAGGGTCCGTCCATACAAGGCGTGGATTTATTAAAGAATATTTTTTCAAGGGTCCGTCCATACAAGGCGTGGATTTATTAAAGAATATTTTTTCAAGGGTCCGTCCATACAAGGCGTGGATTTATTAAAGAATATTTTTTCAAGGGTCCGTCCATACAAGGCGTGGATTTATTAAAGAATATTTTTTCAAGGGTCCGTCCATACAAGGCGTGGATTTATTAAAGAATATTTTTTCAAGGGTCCGTCCATACAAGGCGTGGATTTATTAAAGAATATTTTTTCAAGGGTCCGTCCATACAAGGCGTGGATTTATTAAAGAATATTTTTTCAAGGGTCCGTCCATACAAGGCGTGGATTTATTAAAGAATATTTTTTCAAGGGTTCGTCCATACCATACAAGGCGTGGATTTATTAAAGAATATTTTTTCAAGGGTCCGTCCATACAAGGCGTGGATTTATTAAAGAATATTTTTTCAAGGGTCCGTCCATACAAGGCGTGGATTTATTAAAGAATATTTTTTCAAGGGTCCGTCCATACAAGGCGTGGATTCAATTTGAGGCTCTAGAGCAGGCCTGGATTTATTAAAGAATATTTTTTCAAGGGTCCGTCCATACAAGGCGTGGATTTATTAAAGAATATTTTTTCAAGGGTCCGTCCATACAAGGCGTGGATTTATTAAAGAATATTTTTTCAAGGGTCCGTCCATACAAGGCGTGGATTTATTAAAGAATATTTTTTCAAGGGTCCGTCCATACAAGGCGTGGATTTATTAAAGAATATTTTTTCAAGGGTCCGTCCATACAAGGCGTGGATTTATTAAAGAATATTTTTTCAAGGGTCCGTCCATACAAGGCGTGGATTTATTAAAGAATATTTTTTCAAGGGTCCGTCCATACAAGGCGTGGATTTATTAAAGAATATTTTTTCAAGGGTCCGTCCATACCAGGCGTGGATTTATTAAAGAATATTTTTTCAAGGGTCCGTCCATACAAGGCGTGGATTTATTAAAGAATATTTTTTCAAGGGTCCGTCCATACAAGGCGTGGATTTATTAAAGAATATTTTTTCAAGGGTCCGTCCATACAAGGCGTGGATTTATTAAAGAATATTTTTTCAAGGGTCCGTCCATACAAGGCGTGGATTTATTAAAGAATATTTTTTCAAGGGTCCGTCCATACAAGGCGTGGATTTATTAAAGAATATTTTTTCAAGGGTCCGTCCATACAAGGCGTGGATTTATTAAAGAATATTTTTTCAAGGGTCCGTCCATACAAGGCGTGGATTTTTTAAAGAATATTTTTTCAAGGCTCCTATCCATAGCATGGGTGGATTAAATAAAGAATATTATTTCTTGGGTCCGTCCATACAAGGCGTGGATTTATTAAAGAATATTTTTTCAAGGGTCCGTCCATACAAGGCGTGGATTTATTAAAGAATATTTTTTCAAGGGTCCGTCCATACAAGGCGTGGATTTATTAAAGAATATTTTTTCAAGGGTTCGTCCGTCCATACAAGGCGTGGATTTATTAAAGAATATTTTTTCAAGGGTCCGTCCATACAAGGCGTGGATTTATTAAAGAATATTTTTTCAAGGGTCCGTCCATACAAGGCGTGGATTTATTAAAGAATATTTTTTCAAGGGTCCGTCCATACAAGGCGTGGATTTATTAAAGAATATTTTTTCAAGGGTCCGTCCATACAAGGCGTGGATTTATTAAAGAATATTTTTTCAAGGGTCCGTCCATACAAGG
>NW_026889550.1:0-12884 GCF_032173495.1 Musca vetustissima
ATCAATTTTGAAATTCGGAGAAGGATAGTGATGGCCAACCGGTGCTACTATGGTCTGAGCAAACAACTCAAAAGCAAGGCCACCTCACGCCAGATCAAACTCACACTCAACAAGACGCTGATACTTGCAAACAACTCAAAAGCAAGGCCACCTCCCGCCAGAACAAACATACACTCAACAAGACGCTGATACTACCCGTGCTGTTATATGGATCTGATGCATGGGTACTTACGCAAGCAAATGAGGCAGCTCTTGGAGTGTTTGAGAGAAAAATTCTCCGAAAGATCTATGGGCCGATCTGCGTTGACGGTGAATATCGCCGTCGAATGAACCATGAGTTGTACCAGCTTTTCTCGGACATCGACATTGTTAGACGTATTGAACTGCAGCGACTACGTTGGATAGGTTATGTTGGGAGAATGGATGAAGATGCCAGCTAATGGTTCACGCAGAAGGGGAAAGCCAATAATAATGGAAAGATCAAGTCGAAGACAACATTGCCGAAAATGGTCTTTCAAATTGGAAAAACTGCGCAAAAGACCGATGCGCCTGGAAATCTTTTCTAAGCTCGGCTTACAGAACGAAAGTTTTGTCACAAGCCAGCTAAGTAAGTATGTAAGTATCAGCGCTTTATTTTCGCCCTCTAGTGTGGCATAATATATGAATACGTAAGCACTTGTAAATATTTAAGTGTAACTCCCACATCCGACATGCATACGACAATATATTTGGTATCAATTTAAAGGTCAACCACTCCTCTTGCACATGCTATCAACTTCTCGGGTCTATATGCTTCAGGCGTAAATATATACACAATATAATACAAATTATGTCATTTTGACCAGAAAATCTTACAAGAAAAAAGTTATTGGTCCATTTCATTCCCTAAATATTAGCTGATCTTTACCAAAAACAATTGGGTCTTCATTGGCCAGAACCCATCCTACATGCAAAATTTCGTGAAGATTGGTCCATAACTGTGGCCTGTATCGTGTTTACAAATTATAATGGGCAGACGGATGGACGGACACATGTCTAGATCGACTCAGCTAGTCGAGAAATGACGATGGGTATACTCAAATACGTTAAAAACTATTGGGTCTGCACAAAGCTATAATACCCTGGCAACATAGTTGTGAAGTGTATAAAAATGGACAATATAGGCCCGTGTTTTGACATATCCCGAATTTAAGGTTAGATTCCCATTGTCAGTATTTTGAAGGTTTTAAAATTTTCTGTTATAATATATAAATTTTCTCTTATGATATATCCCCCATAAACGGCGCTCCCCACCAAAATTTTGAAAAAGGTTATTGTGTTGACATAGCCTTCATATAGAGGTTTCGATTATTTAAAGGCTTTATCCGAAAAAAATTTTTAATTTAATTTTTAAGCCTAATTTTCTAGTCGAAGTGGCTGTAATTGGGCATATTAGATTCCTGGTGAAATAAAACTACTTTCCTGGTGAATAAAAACTACTTTCCAGAAGTTGTTCAACATACGAGTGTCCTATCCTAGTTTTCCAACCTAAAAAGGTTCTTGTGTTGACATAGCCTTCACATAAAGGTTTCGATATTTTAAAGGCTTTATGTCCTATCCCAGTTTTCCAACATGAGTGCCTGTACTTTAGGGACATTATTTTTTCAGAGCTTGAACAACCTACTGCCACATAATGTAAAAACATAGTCCTCATATACATGTCTCAACCGATTTAAGGAATTTTGAATGCACACCACCTGGTGGAGTGTATAAAAAGTTCGGTTTTATTTGTTTCGCTTATACTCGTGTAGTGAGTTATTTTACGTTGGGTTCTTCAGGTGTTGTACTATGCTCATCACGCTCAGTCAAAAGGACAGTCACCCCTGTGAAGTTTGGGCTACCCAAGGATCTGACGGAAACGGCAGCTCTCTAAAGCAACCATAGGTTAACTCTCTGAAACCTTGGCAATCAGGTGGGTAGGTGGTATGAATTCAGACGAGGTGCGGTCACTGAAATCGTCTAGCACCAAACTGTTATTAACTTCCAAAAGCCAAATAAAGTGGTTTATTGCTTCGGCATATGACTGGCTCCTTGTAGAATCTAATTTGTTTACACTCTATAATATTTTAGATAAATTCCGCAGGCGCAGTATAAAGGGTTCTGAAAATAATTTAATATAATTGGAATATTTTAAATTGTTTTTTTAATATTATTTCATTCATTAATTCATCAATCAATTGTTTTGTAATTTTGAACAAAGTACATTTTTGGTTTATTATGTTTTTGGTAATTAATTTCTAATTGAATAACAAAATTTTAGAACAATAGAAAAATAAACAAAACTAAAAAAATATATACGTACGAACAAATAATTAGTATAATAAATGTTATGAGATAAAAGTAAATATTAGCATATCGTTAAGTTAATTAAATTTAAAATAAATATTGAAAATATATAAATAAAACACAATATTTAAAAATATATATTTATTGAAGCCATGAAGTGGGCTAGTGTAATTAACATTTAAAATTAAATTTTTAAAAACAAAATATGTATTTAACTAAATTTAATAAAATATTAATTTCATTACGACCACTTCAAAAACTTCACAAGGAAATATAGAAATAAAACTATTATTAAATGTCTATAAAGAAATATAAGTTGTTAATTGCGCATATCCCAAAAAATAAAAATGAAAAAACGAAAACCCCTCTGTTAGGAATTACAAATTATATTTATAAAATAAAACATATAAATAAAACAAATTAGTATACAAAATAAATAAATAAAAAAAATAAATAAAAAATGAAAAATTTAAAATCCATACGACTCAAAATTTCTAATGATAATGGCATTCAAAATGGCTATCAATACAAAACCAAAAACAAAAAACTTTAAAATCAAGTGGGCATAAAATGGAAAGTTCGTGTTATAAATAATCATTATATTACATACATACAAACAAAACCAAACCAAACAACAACAACTTGCTGCATTATGATAATACAAAATTAATAAATACAAAAATATATACAAACATAAACATATACCAAAAAGTTAATATAAATAACATACACTCATACCAAAAACAAAATTAAAAAAAAAAAAACAAAGTTACATACTAAGTACTATATACATTAATGTTAGCCATATCTACATACATACATATAGTACACGAAAATGAAAGTATTATTAAAATTAATTAATTATAAATTTGTAAATATACATATATAAAATATATTTGTATAGTACCATAATGAAGATGAGTATGCGAATAAAATAATAATTATGAAAAAAACATTATTAAAAAAAAACAAACAAATTGAAAACAAAGGCAGAAACGAAATGAAATAAAACTAAACTAAATATTATATTAAAGAATAATTTATTGAGATGGAAATGGAAAACAAAAGAAACAATAAAAATATAAATAATTACAAAAAATACAACTCGGTGACATTTATTTCAATGAGAAATGAGAAATTGGTAAGTTAAATATAATATCAACACAGGGTCATTCATAACGTGGTTTCAGAAGTGAATTTAAATAAAACTCATATAATAGATATTATTTTATGATATATATTATTTACATAAGTCTTATTCAACTAATAATAACAATAATATAAACCTAGACTTATTCAACTTATTCTGAAATTTTATTTTTTATTCGATTACACCTTTCATATGACACCACTTTCATTTGAATATTTGAACACTATATGACAGTTTTTTTTTGGGTTTTACCTAAAGCGACCAGAATTTTAAAATTAAAATAGATGACAAAATATATTTTTATAAAAATAATAGTATATATATAACCAGTAAAAGTATGTTTACATTGTACCGGATTTGGTTAACCCACTGGGTTTTAATTGTCAATTCCTTTGAAGATATGCCAAATAAATCCTAATAAAGTAGGATAACCGTTAAAAAGTTCTAATGTAAATACCGTATAAGAAAAGTAGTAAAGTCGGACGGGGCCGACTATATGATACCCTTTACCACTTTGGCTATATTCAAGAAATTCATCCTTACAGACCATGAATTTTTGAAGGACAATTGACAGGAAATTCGACTAAGTTAAATATGTGATTTGTGCCTATATGTGAACCGACTTAACCCAACGATCAATAACCGGCTATATTTGTAAAAATTCTATGACGTAAAATTCTATGACGATTAATGCAGGCCCGTCTTTCTGTTGTAATCACTCTAGCGTTTAAACAAATTGAGATAGATCGCCAAAATTTTGCATAAAGTTGTCTCTTGTCTGCAGGTCCGAAGATGAGCTTTATCGGTCCACGTACCAAATGTCTCCACTAAAAATTATTAATATCGGTCCACTTTTTCGGGTAGCCCCCATATAACGGTTAACCCAGACCCATTTCGATACGTTGCGCGTAATTGTGCCAATCGGACATACTTTAAATCATTTGTGCACCATTTGCGAAAAATCGGACGAAGATATATATGGGAGCTATATCCAAATCTGAATCGATTCCAATAAAATTTGACACACGTTAGTCATAACTTCGGTACGTTCCGTAAAATTTTATGTCAATCGCCTAAATTTGACTCATTTGCTCAAAATCGGACGAACATATTATATATGAGAGCTATATCTCAATCTGAACCGATTTCAATAGAACTTGACACACGTTAATCTATCCTAATTTCATTGCGCTGTGCAAAATTTCGTGCCAATCGACCTAAATTTGACTCTTTGGTGCACCATTTGCTAAAAATCGGACGAAAATATATATGGGAGCTATATCTAAATCTGAACCGATTTTTCCCAATTGAGTTCGTTCTTGGGCAAAATAAGTAATATGTGTCAAATTTCATCTCATTAGGATAATAAATGCGACCTGCAGTTTGTTTACAATTTAACATGGACAGACGGACGGACGGACAGATGGACATGTATAAATCGACTCAGAAAGTGATTCTATGCATATTCTCAAAAGGAAACATAGGTCTATCTTGTTTCCTTTTGCCTGTTACAAACATATGCACAAGGACATAACACCCTGTACCACAGTGTGGTAAAGGGTATAAAAAAGTATATTTTTCCATAGAAAAAAAAATAAAATTTTCTATATGAAAAAAATATCCGGGTAAGTTTTTCTATATGAAAAAATTATCCGGGTAAATTTTTCTATATGAAAAAAAATATCCGGTTGAATTTTTCTATATAAAGAAAATAAGCAAGTAAATTTTTCTAGAAAAAGAATTATTCGCATAACATTTTCTATAAGAAGAAAATATCCTTTTGATGTTTTCTATAGAAAACAATATATAGATAATTGCTTTTTAAGAAAAAATAAACCAGAAAAATGTTTATATATGAAGATAAGATAATTGTTTCTATAAGAAAAAAATCTTCTGATATTTTTTATCTATACAATAAAATTATCAATTATTTTTTTCTATAGAAAAAAATATTCGGTTAATTTTTTGAAAAATTAAAAATTGCATATGAAATCAGTACACACCCTCGGTGGTACTTTCGAAGTGGTTCCTTGAAAATCCTAATTTCCATATATTCCACGTTATGTCCAAAAATAGACCAATATTGAAAATTTTCGGTAAGGATGTATTTTAACCTCTGAGAATCCGAAAAGCTTAACTTTCAGCCACTGAGGTTCGAACTTTCAAAAAACATTAATAAGGAACACGTAGACCCATGTGTCAAGTCATCAGCCTACATTGTAAAATTCCTGCCAGTGGATTTTTCATCTCTTGAAAATACTTAGGAATAAAATGAGGCAGATCCATTGTTATATAATTATATTTACTTTTATTAAAAACAAGATATTCTGACCGAAAGGTATTTTATACTCTGGTAAACCGAAATGTGAATTGTCATAAGCCTCGGCTATAACCTTAAATATGCCTAAAAGGGGGCAGCTATGTATAAACATGGCCAAATGTTCAAAAATATTCTTCTAGGTTTTTGAACTCAGGACGAGGAGCATCAAGGTGATTACAAAAGGGGGAGGGTGGACATTCTTCCAGCCTTTAAGAACCCGAAGTGCCAAATGAAAGTCATTTCGGTTGAAACATTTAGATATGAATCTCAAAATGAAATGAATCTCAATTGAAAATGCGAAATACCCAATTACTACCACTTTGGTTAGGAAACTACGGTGAGGACATTCAAAATATCGAAAATCATTCGGGACACTTATTTATACAGGAACTACTCGTCAAAACTCCTATACTCCTATACTAATAAATATCTGGAGTTTTATCCTGTGAAATCTTAAATATCAAATTTCAATCACTTTGATTGGAAAATCGGTTAATGCGACCAGCATTATGCCGATTTAAATGATGTCCCCCACTTGATAAAATTGCACCACAACATGTTTTCTTTATTTCCTTAATTTTTCCGACAATCGTTATTGTTTTTCTCAAAATTAATGAATTTTTCAATGACAACAAACATTCAGCAACAATTTAATATCAAAATTTTCTCAATTACACTAATTTCCAGCCATTTAAAGCTAATTGAATGTATTTACAAATGATCACGATTTACCTAGTTCTCCGTGGTGAAAATACTTGTTTATCGATACACATACAAACTACACAATCTCCCCTAACCAACGGTAAAAGTTTTATGTCGATACGTACATTCATTACCTAGTTATAGCCATTTCAAGTTGACCTTGTGTCAAAATATAGCGGCTATACGATTCTGTTGGCCTGATACCTCAAATTGGAAAAATGAAGAAATCGCAAATGGGCAAAAACATAAAGTACTGCAATGTTACCAGATCTCTACCATAGGGTTTTAATGTTAGTTTATAAATTATGAGCATACTTTTAGGCGTTACATTAAAATCGCGAGCCTTATAACTTTCACATTTATATTATTTTAAATGATGCGCCTGAAAGTATGCTCAGAATTTATAAACCAACCATCAAATCAAAGAAACATCAAACAATGTGGCAATGATGCTGCTGTTTTGTACGTTTTCGCTTTTGTGAAAATGCCAATTTCAAGCATTTTTTCCAATTTGAGGTACCAGGCCAACAGAATCGTGTAGCCGCTATATTTTGATACAAGGTTAACTTTAAATGGTTATAACTCAGTAATGAATGAACGTATTGAGATAAAACTTGTACCATTGTATAGGGGAGATTGTGTAAAGCTTTAAATGGCTGCAAATTTGTGTAGTTGAGAAAATTTTGATATTAGAATGTTGTTGAATGCTTGTTGTCTTGGAAAATTAGTTAATTTTGAGCAAAAATAGGGCTTTTAAGGAAATTTTTGTAGGAAATAAATAAAAACATGTTCAGGTGCAAGTTTAGCAATTTGACATCATTTCCATTGGTAAACTGCTGTTCCCATTCATCGATTTACCAATCAAAGTGGTTGTAATTTAATATTACAGACTTCGAGGAATAAAATACCACATCTTGGCAGATATTTATTAACATATGGGGTATATGTTTTGACATGTAGTCCCTATATATAAGTGTGTCGAATGATTTTAGATATTTTGTAGGTCCTAGCCGTATATTCCAACCAAAGTGTCTGTGTTTTGGCATTTCACTTTCTCATAGCATAAACCAGTAAGGAAAGTAGTAAAGTCGGACGGTGCCGACTATATGATACCCTTCACCACTTTGGGTATATTCAACAGTTGAATCCTAACCGACGTCGTTCTTTTAAACGCCATTAAAATGAAATTGCATTCGTAAACATGTCATTCTGCAACCAATACCAAATTTTTTCAGTTGGTCAGATATACAGTTGCTTCCTACAATGGTACCAAATTATGTAAATCAATTTAAAGCAAATATCAATCGGACACCCGTTGATTATTTGGATAAACATGAGGAGGAGGAGGAGGAGGAGGAGGAAAATATATATAAAAGCTATATCGAAATCTGAACCGTTTCATTGAAACTTGTCACAGCTTAGGTTATATTAATCGGGAGAAAATATATATGAGAGCTCTATCCGAATCTGCGCCGATTTCAACAAAACTTTCCACACTGAACCAATCTGAACCGATTACACACACCGCCCTAGACTTATTTCAATATGATACGCCAAATTTGGTGCAAAATTTACATTAAATCGGACGAAAATACATATGTGAGCTATACATAAATCTGGACCGACTTCCAGGAATATTAACACACATCTTTCTAGATGAAATTCAATACGCTACATTGACTTTGGTGCACCATTTACATTAAATCGGAGGAAAATATATATAGAGCTATATCTAAATCCGAACCGATTTTCAGGAAACTTAACACACATCATTTTAGACTTAATTCACTGTGCTATGCCAAATTTAGTGCAAATCGAATAATATACATTGACTTTGGTGCACCATTTATATTAGATCGGAGGAAAATATATATGGGAGCTATATCTAAATCCGAAACAATTTTCAGAAAACTTAACACACATCAATTTAGACCTAATTCACTGTGCTATGCCAAATTTCGTGCAAATCGAAAGGTATATAGGGACTTTGGTGCACCAATTTACATTAAATCGGATGAAAAAATATATGGGAGCTATATCTAAATCTGAACCGCTTTTCAGGAAACTTGACACACATCATTCTAGACCTAATCCAATGCGCTAAGCCAAATTTCGTGCAAATCGAAAGATGTATAGGAACTTTGGTGCACCATTAACCTTAAATCGGACGAAAATATATATGGGAGCTATATCTTAATCTGAACCGATTTTAAGGAAACTTGACGCACATCATTCTAGACGTAATTCAGTGCGCTATGCCAAATTTCGTACAAATCGAAATATATATAGGGACTTTGGTGCACCATTTACATTAAATCGGACGAAAATGTATAAGGGAACTATATCTAAATCTGAACCGATTTCCACGAAACCTAATACACATATTTCTAGGCTTAACTTAGTACGCTATGCCAAATTTCGTGCAAATCGAATTATATATAGGGACTTTGGTACACCATTTACCTTAAATCAGACGAAAATATATATGGGAGCTATATCTAAATCTGAACCGATTTTCAGGAAACTTGACACACACCATTCTAGACCTAATCCAGTGCGCTGTGCCAAATTTCGTGCAAATCGAAAGATATATTGGGAATTTGGTGCACCATTTACATTAAATCGGACGAAAATATATATGGGAGCTATATCTAAATTTGAACCGAATTTCAATAGGGTTCGTCCTTGGGCCAAATAAGTGACCTGTACCAAATTTCATCCAATGTGGATAATAAATGCGATCTGTACATTGTTTACAATTTAACATGGACAGAGGGTCAGACGGACGGACGGACGGACATGCATAAATCGACTTAAAAGTGATTCTATGCATATTCGCAAAAGTAACTATAACTCTATCTTGTTTCCTTTTGCCTGTTACAAACATATGAACAAAGACATAATACCCTTACCACAGAGTGGTGAAGGATATAAAAATAACAATTTTTGCAATTTTTGGTTTTCTATTTTTTGCCGGGCTGCTTTCTATTTGATTCTAGGCGCCTGGTATTTTTGTGAAATTTGCCAATAATGATGCACAAAACCAGGCGAATGAAAATTTGTGACGTCATCATATAAATATATGTCACAAGCGTAGGGGCATGTATACAAACCGTATTTGTATCCATAAATAAAAACAAACCCTATTTTTAGTAATTGTTTTCTTTATTTTTATTTATATGGTCACTATTGTACTACAAGCCTTCTTTGTAGACGTTTATGATTGGGGAGATCAGGATAATAATTCCAAAATATATAATTATCGTTATAGGTGGTCCTGCCATTGTTTCAACATATTTGTAGATCATTTTCGATTGTCGGAAATCCAAGTATATACAATTCGAAACAATCTGGAATAAAAAATAAAATATAAATTAAAAATTTTTTATGATAAGAAAGATGTTTTAATATTAAATGAACATTTGAATAATATCGTCCGAATAAATTTTAAACTGTGGAGGCATAACTTCAATCTCTATCAAGATTTGGGTGGGTTATGATTTGTTTTTTTTTTTTCATTTTAAATTTGGTTTTCCTTTAAATACTTTTTTCGTACCACACTAGAGGGCGGAAATATAGCACTGATGGCTTTGAAATTTTCCATTAGGTTCCAATAATGGTCAAGGACAACGCCTATAGCTTTCGGTTATGATTAGATATAAATTTTGGGGTGATGTGGACCGAAAACACAATTTGTTTGTGGGGTTTACTTTTTTTTTTTGGAAAAATTTATTTAAAATTTCCGGAAAATCTCTCTTACCTTACGTAGATCAAGTTCAAAGGTAGGACGCGTCGGTCCTTTCCTTCTGATACCTCCCCCACAAAGGGTCAACATTTTACTTTTGAAGCACATTGAATAAGCGATTTGATTCATTGTTGGCATATGGGTTCTATAGGGCAACCTCTCCTGGCACCAGATGGTGAACTCTCTCTTAAAAACACATACCTTATATAAGGCGAATAATAAACACTGTGTACAATTCTGTGGCCTAAACAAACCATAGACAGAGGGTATATATTAGTCGGCAATACCAACTGACACTTTTGTACTTTCTTAGAATTAGTTTTCAATACATCCTAATGTACAACCACATCACAACAAAATAATTTTTTAATTGTCAAAAAATTTTCCCAGTAAATACCGAACTTTTCTCTACCGATTATCTGATTCACAAAAAACAAAAAAATGAATCATCTGTTATTTGTGGCTAAGAGTACCCTCCGACATCAGTGGAATCAGTGCCCATGGAAATCCCCGGTCAAAACTTTCTTCAGTTACTCAAATGAAATTGCACATCCCCTTGCTAGGAAACCTCCCAATGTGGCACCTAAGGAAGCGGTGAAATGCATCAAATCAGGTGATGTGGTATTTTGCCAAGGAGCAGCTGCAACTCCCAATGTCCTCATCAGTGCCATGGTGGAGCATGCCAAAGAAAATTGCCTCAAGGATATAACCGTTTGCCATATGCATACCGAAGGTCCTGCCGTATATTGCACCCCCGAATATAGTGAAATATTCCGTTCCAGCTCCTTCTTCATGGGTGGAAATGTTCGCCAGGCTGTGGCTGAGGGGCGTGGTGATAATTATGCCATATTCCTTCATGAAATTCCCCTACTGTTTTATAAGAAAATTGTCCAGCCCGATGTGGCCTTGATACATGTCTCACCACCAGATAGGCATGGTTTTGCGTCGCTGGGTACAAGTGTGGATTGTGTAAGGGCGGCGCTGTTGAACTCGAAGAAAATCATCGCCCAAGTAAATAAACAAATGCCCCGGACCTATGGTGATGCCTGCATACATTCCTCACATTTTGATTTTATGACTGAAGTGGATGTCAAGCTACCACAACATGGTGGAAAACCTGGTGAGAAGGAAATGGCAATTGGTAAGCTGGTGGCTGAAAATTTGGTCTGTGATGGAGCCACACTGCAAATGGGTATTGGCGTTATACCCGATGCTGTCCTCAATGCTCTACATAATCACAAGGATCTGGGTATTCATTCGGAAATGTTTGCAAATGGTGTTGTGGATTTAGTTAAAGCTGGCGCAGTTACCAATCGTTATAAGAAAATGCATCAAGGTCGTATTATTGGTTCCTTTTTAATCGGCAATGAGGCTCTATATGATTTTGTCGATGACAACACCTCGATTGAAATGTATGCCATTGATTATGTGAACAGTGTCAGTGTTATCAAGCAATTGCCTCGTATGACTGCCATTAATTCGGCAATCGAAGTGGATCTGACCGGCCAGGTATGTGCGGATTCGATTGGTACAAGATTTTATTCTGGGTTTGGTGGTCAAGTTGATTTTATACGTGGCGCTGCAGAGGGTATTGATGGCAAGGGTGTACCTATAATTGCCCTACCCTCGGTTACTAATAAGGGCGAGAGTAAAATTGTACCCACCCTGAAGCCAGGTGCCGGTGTGGTCACTTCGAGAGCTCATGTCCATTATGTTGTTACGGAACATGGAATTGCTTCGCTGTTTGGGAAAAATATGCGCCAACGTGCCTATGAATTGATACAAGTCGCCCATCCCGATCATCGTGAGAAGCTGGAGAAGGCCGCCTGCGATCGTTTGAAGGTTATGCCTTCGAAGTGTTAAATGAAATTTGGAATTTTGATTTAATTTTAATAAAAAAAAACTATATTTCCAATCTTAGAAGGGTGTGCATACATTTCAATGGCCTCCACGAAAACGGGATATAGGGGAGATTGGGGCACTTTTGTTTTGAGCTAAAAATTTCCAAAATACAAAGCCTTTCGAAAAATATTCATAAAAAAATCAAAGCCTTTAAAAAAATATTCTTAAAAAAATCACAAAATTTAAAGCCTTATAGAAATTCACAAAATTTATAGCCTTATAGCCTTTATATCCACGCCTCTGAAGGCCATTGAAAAAATAATTTTTAAAAAATTCACAAAATGTATAGCCTTTATATCCACGCCTCTGAAGGCTTTTGAAAAAATAATTTTTAAAAAATTCACAAAATGTATAGCTTTTATATCTACGCCTCTGAAAAAATAATTTTATAAAAATTGAAAGCCTTTGAAAAAATAATCTTTAAAAAATTCACAAAATGTATAGCTTTTATATCCACGCCTCTGAAAAAATAATTTTAAAAAAATTTGAATTTAAAAAAATAATCTTTAAAAAATCCACGCCTCTGAAGGCCTTTGAAAAAATAATCTTTAAAAAATCCACGCCTCTGAAGGCCTTTGAAAAAATAATCTTTAAAAAATCCACGCCTCTGAAGGCCTTTGAAAAAATAATCTTTAAAAAATCCACGCCTCTGAAGGCCTTTGAAAAAATAATCTTTAAAAAATCCACGCCTCTGAAGGCCTTTGAAAAAATAATCTTTAAAAAATCCCCGCCTCTGAAGG
>NW_026889551.1:0-12991 GCF_032173495.1 Musca vetustissima
CATGGGGTTCTGGGTGTTCCATTTACATAAAACCGGACAAAAAAGTAACCAGTAAATCTGCATCAATTTCGAAATTGAACATATATATGTCTTTCTAAACTTACAACGTTGAGACTGTGTTGAAATATTGTCAAATCAGACAAAACTATATATGTGGGCTATATTTTAATCTGAACTGATTTTAACAAATTTTTATAGGCCAAATAAGGGAGGTGTACCATCTTTCATCCAATCTTTATGTGGCATGTACTTGTATGACGATCGGTATGAAAGAACTATCATCATATCGGGGATGAAAGACCTCGGTGAGTATTTGAAAACCCCGAAGGAAAAACTCGCCATAGGTCAAAGTTCGAAGTTATGGCGAGATATATGGTTTTTATACCCTTCACCACACTGTAGCACAGGGTATGTCTGTGTGCATATATTTGTAACAGGCAAAAGGACTCATGAGATAGACTCATGGTTCCTTTCGAGAATATGCATAGAATCACTTTTTAAATGCATGCCCGTTCATCCGTCAGTCTATCTGTCTGTCCATGTTAAATTGTAAACAAAGTACAGGTCGCATTTCTGATTTGATGAAATTTGGCACAGCTCATTTATTTGGCCCAAGGACAAACCTTATTGAAATTGTGAAAAATCGGTTCAGATTTAGATATAGCTCCCATATAAATCTTCGTAAGGTAAATCGTGCACCAAAGTACCTATATATCTTTCGATTTGTACGAAATTTGGCATAGCGTACTGAAATAAGTATATTGTGATGTGTGAAAATCGGTTCCGATTTAGATAAAGCTTCCATATATATTTCCGTCCGATTTTATGTAAATAGTGCACCAAAGTCCCTATATATCTTTCGATTCGTACCAAATTTGGCATAGCGTACTAAATTAAGTCTAGAACGATGTGTGTTAAATTTCGGTTCAAAATTGGTTCAGATTTAGATATAGCTCTCATATATATGCTTGTCTGATTTTGTTTAAATGGTGCACCAAAGTCCATATATATGCATCGATTTGCACGAAATTTGTCATATCGTACTGAATTAGGCCCAGAATGATGTGTGCTAATTTTTATGAAAATCAGTTCAGATTTAGATATAGCTCCCATATATATTTTCGTCCGATTTTAGGTAAATAGTGCACCAAAGCCCCTATATATCCTTCGATTTTCACGAAATTTGGCATAGCGCACCGAATTAAGTGTAGAATGACGTTCGTTAAATTTCGCGGTAATCGGTTCAGATTTAGATATAGCTTTCATATATATTTTCATCCGATTTTATGTATACTTTGCACCAAAGTCCCTTGCACGATTTGCGGGATATTGAGTGTAGAATGATAAGTGGCAAGTTTCGGATAATCGGTTCAGATTTAGATATATCTCCCATATATATTTTTAGGTAAATATATTAATTTTGTCATTCCGTTTGTAACACATCGAAATATTCGTTTCCGACCCTATAAAGTATATATATTCTTGATCAGGGTAAAATTCTAAGACGATCTAGCCATGTCCGTCCATCCGTCCGTCTGTCTGTTGTAATCACGCTATCTCTTGAAGGAATTTAGATAGGGTGCTGACATTTTGCAGGGTTGTCTTTTGTGTGCAGGCAGGACAAGTTCGAAGATGGGATGTATCGGTCCACGTTTAGCTCCCATATGAGGGTACCCCCAAATTGTCTGTATTTTGGAGTTCTTGACCGTGTTTTTTAACCGAATTCACTGAAATTTGGAACGTTCGGTACTTATTGTTTCCACAAAAAATTATGAGTATAGGTCCACTTTTTCTGGTAGCCCCCATATAAAGGGGCCTCCAAATTTTCAGTATTTTGGGTGTTTTGATCGTATTTTCCACCGAATTGGCTGTAATTTAGTATTTTGAGTTCTTAATAAGTTCCAAATTTCTCCACAAAATATTATGAATATAGGTCAATTTTTTCAGGTAGCCCCCATATAAGGGTATCCCCAATATTCGGTATTTTGGGGATCTTGAGCGTGTTTTCAACCGAATTCGCTGCTATTTGGTACTTTGTAGTCGTATATGGTAACAAATCTCCCTACCAAAAATTATTTATATTCGCCCCCTTTTTGGGGTCCCCATATAACCCCCTTTTTATACCCTTCACCACACTGCGGTACAGGGTATTATGTCTTTGTGCATATGTTTGTAACAGGCACAAATAATCGAGATAGACCCATGGTTCCTTTAGAGAATATGCATAGAATCACTTTCTGAGTCGATTTATGCATGTCCATCTGTCCGTCCGTCCATGTATTTTAACAAAGTACAGGTCGCATTTACGATCCGAATTGGATGAAATTTGGCACAGTCACTTAGTTGGCCCAAGGACGAACCCTATTGAAATTGGTCCATATATATATCCCTATATATCTTTCGATTTACACGAAATTTGGAATAGCGTAATGAATTAGGTCTGGAATGATGTGTGTTAAGTTTCCTGAAAATCGGTTCAGATGTAGATATAGCTCCCATATATATCTTCGTCCGATTTAAGGTAAATGGAGTACCAACGTCCCAATATATCTTTTGATTTACCTGAAAATTGGCCTAGCGAAATGCATTAGGTCTAGAACGATGTGTGTTAAGTTTCCTGAAAATCGGTTCAGATTTAGATATAGCTGCCACATATATTTTCGTCCGATTTATGGTAAATGGTGTACCAAAGTTCCTATATATCTCTCGATTTGGACGAAATTTGACATAGCGTAATGAATTAGGTCTAGAATGATGTGTGTTAAGTTTCCTGAAAATCGGTTCAGATTTAGATATAGCTCCCATATATAGTTTCATCCGATTTTATGTGAATGATGCACCAAACTCCCTATATTTGTCCGATTGGGAAAAAATTTTGCGCAGAGTACTGAATTAGGTCCAGATTGAAGTCTGCGAAGTTATTTTAAAATCGGTTCAGATTTAGATATAGGTCTTATTTATATTTTATGTAAATGGTGCACCGAAGAACCTATGTTTGTTCGATTTACACGAAATTTGGCAGAGGGTATTAAGTTGAATATTAAGTGATAACAAAAAAATGTATACAACGGAACATCTCTTGTATGTACCCAAAGTGGTGAAGGGTATCACATAGTCGCCCCGTCCGACTTTTGAACTTTCCTTACTGGTTTATATTAAAATAGTTATCTAATTTGTACCGCGTTTTGGGTTTGGTTCTTAGAGTCTTTCGTAATCATTTAACCTGCGGAGGATATCGAGATAAAGTTAGAACATATGCTTCGATAATGAACTATAACCCGCATTTAGGCCTAGCCCCTGTGTGGGAGGTATCAGAAGAAGTGGACCGATAGTCCACAAAATGCGAGGTTTGTTAGGATGCTTCTCCTGAATATAGCCAAAGTGGTAAAGGCGACGTCCGACTTTACTACTTTCTTTACTGGTTTTAATATTGATAATGGGATAATTCGGTCCACGTATATTCCCGTATCTATGGTAGTTTGAATATTTTTAACGTATTTTCTTACCGAAGTAGCTCTAGTTTGGTATTCCGAGTTCTTCGAGGGTGAAGACCATTTTTGACAAAAACGTTCAATAGAGGCCTATGTTTTGACATAGCCCCTTAAAAATTCCGATATATGAAGTACCTTATGGCCCCACGAACCTTTCTTCAATTGCATTTTCCTGTTATATGGAATTACGGGTCCCTGACGGTTAAAATACTCCTCCTGGTAGACATGAATTTTAGATATTGGACCTATTTTAGGACGTTTTTGCTTGTTTTTTAATAAATTTTTTAATGAAATAACGAAAACTCATAGATCTAGCTATTACCAATTACCTTATATGGATGGTAGGACAGTTATCTCTACATGGCTTAATAAACACACACTTCAGAAAAGAGCATGACTAGCCCGACAGATTTCTTGGAATGTTTCATTACAAAATATTTTGTTTTACACTTTTATATTTTTAACAAACTTTTGTTTTTATTAGTATTCTGAATGAAATTACAAATCATAATTCAAAAACCACTTGATTTTCTTTTCATGCATGACATTCTTCTCATAGACTTCCCCAACACAAAAGTCTTTAGAAACACACAAAAAGGAAAGTGAAAAAATGAGAAGAAAATCAACAACAACAACAGCAACACCAACAACAAGAAGCGAATGTAACAAAACGAAAGTAAGAAGAAATATAAATAAATTGCAATGCAATAACGGTAAGTAGAGCGTACTTATTCCCCATAGTCTCAAGTGTAAATTCATCAGCGCTGCGCTTTAACACGCACCACAACACTCTGACACACTCACCCAAACACACACAGAGACGCATACACTAAGGAGTAGAGGTGGCTGCAAGGCATTTTAACATTACCAAACACAGGATGTATTCAAAAGCGTATACGCACGCACAAACACATATACAGAAATATATATTAAGGAGTCTTAATGAAGTGTGCCATAAAAAACAAAAACAAAAGAAGACTTGAGCCATGGCAAGGCAGGGCAGCTATGGATTTCATCATCAACATAAATATTGTGAACAAGAAGTTGGCAATAAGAAACAGCATATCGGCGTAATTTATTTCAATGATGCCCCATACATAATCTTAACGAATTGATGTGGGGAAATGATTGTGTTTTAAAAAATCAAATGTAAATAAAGGTTATGGCCAGTGAAACTAATATGGTAATGATTAAGACAATTATAAAATTACAGGTAACATTTTGTAATGTTAATATAACATTTCCGGAACCTTAGAACGATTTTTGAATAATTTTGAATTAGGATAATAAAAACCAGTAAGGAAAGTAGTAAAGTCGGACGGGGCCGACTATATGATACCCTTCACCACTATGAGTATATTAAACAGGACTATTATCAAGAAATTGTATGAAATAAAATATGTGATATTTATCTACATGTGAAACGATCTAGATCTATCCATAAACATGTCATTCGTTTGTAACAATGGAACGAAAGTATGTAAATCGACTTCAAACAAATATCAAAAGGTCATCCGTTGGGCTAGGTCTGCACTTCTAAAAAACCCAACTACGTTATTCTATACTCAATTTTGTACGTTGTGCTAAATTTGATGTCAATCTAACAAATATGAGGAGTTTGATGCACAATTTACTTATATATGGATGCTATATCCAAATATGAACCGATTTCAACGAAACTTGTCACAGGATAGGGTATACTGATTTCAGTACGTTTTGTTCTTATCAGCCATATATTGGTTCCTTGGTGCGTCAATTACTTAAAATCAATCTATAATATAAGGGAGCTACATCTAAATCTCGACCGATTTTCACTAAACTTGGCACAAATTATTCTGGATTAAATTCAAAACGCTATGCAACGTAAGAACTTGGTACATTATTTAGATTAAATCGGACGAAAATATATATATATCTTAATCTGAATCGATTTTCACGAAACTCAGCACACATCATTCCAACATCAATTCAGTATGTTATGCCAAATTTCGTACAAATCGAAAGATATATGGGACTTTGGTGCGAAATTTACATAAAATCGGACGAAACTATATATGGGAGCTATATCTAAATCTGAACCGATTTTCACGAAACATACCAGACATCATTCTAGGCTCAATTCAGTACGTTATGCCGAATTTCGTGAAAATCGAAAGATATATAGGGACTTTGGTGCACCATTTACATGAAATCGGACGAAACTATAAATGGGAGCTATCTCTAAATCTATAACGATTTTCTCGAAACTTGGCACACATCATTCCAGCATCAATTCAGTATGTTATGCCAAATTTCGTACAAATCGAAAGATATATGGGACTTTGGTGCGCCATTTACATGAAATCGGACGAAACTATATATGGGAGCTATATCTAAATCTGGACCGATTTTCACGAATCTTGGCAGACATCACTCTAGGCTCAATTCAGTACGCTATGCCAAATTTCGTGCAAATCAAAATATATATAGGGACTTTTGTGCACAATTTTTATGAAATCGGACGAAACTATATATAGGAGCTATATCTAAATCTGGACCGATTTTCACGAAACTTGGCAGACATCACTCTAGGCTCAATTCAGTACGTTATGCCAAATTTCGTGCAAATGGAAAGATATATAGGGGCTTTGGTGCACAATTTACATGAAATCGGACGAAACTATATATGGGAACTATATCTAAATCTGGACCGATTTTCACGAAACTTGGCAGACATCACTCTAGGCTCAATTCAGTTCGTTGTGCCAAATTTCGTGCAAATCGAAAGATATATAGGGATTTTGGTGCACCATTTACATGAAATCGGACGAAACTATATATTACACGAAATTTGGCAGACATCACTCTAGGCCCAATTCAGTACGTTATACCAAATTTCGTGCAAATCGAAAGAAATATAGGGACTTTGGTACACCATTTACAGTAAATCGGACGAAACTATATATGGGAGCTATATCTAAATCTGGACCGATTTTTCCCAATTTCAATAGAGTTCGTCCTTGGGCCAAACAAATGAGCTGTGCCAAATTTCATCGAATTCGGATCATAAATGCGACCTGTACTTTGCTCACAAAAATACATGGACAGACAGACAGACGGACGGACGGACATGCTTAAATCGACTTAAAAAGTGATTCTATGCATATTCTCAAAAGGAACCATGGGTATATCTCGTTTCCTTTTGCCTGTTACAAACATATGCACAAAGACATAATACCCTGTACCACAGTGTGGTGAAGGGTATAAATATGAATAGTTGCACATACCTTGAATTGTTATATTATTAAACGGTTCAAATATGGAAATGGAAACATTACTTCAACCGAGAGATCGAAGTCGCAAGTGGGGTAAGACCTTAAGAGGTTTCTCATCCCCTGAAAACACGGGATGGATACGTATAATAATTCGCTCGAATGCCTAAAATTCAGCGGAGGCTTTGGGTGAGGGCAATATTTGTGTTTCCATGTACCAATTTTAACGTGGAGCCTCATAGGAAGCCAAATTCTAGTCTTGGTCGTTATGTTTGCAAAACGTGGTAATTTCACCTTGAATATAATTAAAATTTTATGTCGATTTAGATATGTCCATTTTTTTTTTTGTCTTACAATGCTGTTACACTTAGTTTAAATGTACTTAAATTAAATATGTTATATCCATGGATTGGTATGTCCCCATGTACCAGTACAAACCTGTTTTTCGGTATATAAATAATTATAGTCAAATTTACTACCATAAAGGTGTAAATTTGGAATTCCGGGTTTATTTCAAATAGTTTGATAGATTGGTGAATCTAGCCCTATTTTTTTAACTGTTGTGGTTATGAATTGGCTTTTGGGATCTTGGTGGATCGTACTTCCGAACGTTTTTCAAAATAGACCAATTTTCATAGCCACCAACATGAGGTGTTGTGGATGTTAAATATGTCATTCCGTCAGCAACAAATCGTAGCATTCCTCTTAGACGCAGGAAATATACTCAAGATCAGAAAAGAAATCTACAACGTTTAGCCATGTTCGCTTTTTTAAATGTCTGTTGAAAAAAGAGGTTTAAAAAATTATGTCTCTTACTGTAAATGAGAACGTTGCCCAAGTTTTAGATATAGAACCCTTTAGATATAGAACCCTTTAGGAATTTTCTAAATGAGTTTTTTTTTTTGTATCCTCCACTAAAAGGTTGCACGGTTTTAACTGGGTAGAAAATATTTCTAAAAACCAGTGAGCGGAGCAATATAGTCGGACGGGGCCAACTATATGATACCCTACACAACTTCCACGAAAATCGAACTTTCTGTGTTTGTATATTCTGAGCTTGGGCAATATTTCCCGATATTTGCACCCTCTTGACCGACTAGATGTCAACAAATATTCAGTAGACGAGGGTTGTACTTGTCCAGATTCTCTTTACCGTGTGTTATGTTGTGATGTTGGGCTTTCAATTGTGGCCTAAAGATCGACTCGAAAACAAAAACTCAAAAAAATAAGTTTTCGGTCCACTTCATCCCATAATTATTATCTGATCATCACCGAAAATTATAGGCGTTGTCGTTGACCATAACGGGAATATCATGGAAAATTACAAAAAGATCAGCGCTATAATTCCGCCCTCTAGTGTGGTAATGAGTTATTAATAATATATAAATACGTAAGTACCTGTAAATATTTAAGTGTAACTCCCACATCCGAGTACATACGACAAAATAATTGGTATCAATTTAAAGGTCAACCACCACTCTTCGATACACTATCGATTTCTCTGGTCTATATCCTTCAGGGGTAAATATATACGCCATACAATACATTTTTTTTTTAAATTTTTCACACAAAAGTCAGGGTCCATTTGACCCGCAAAATATTGACCGATCTTTATCAAAACATGCAAGCTTATTCTCTGGTCCGATCCCCTTCTCCATCCTAAAATTCGCGGTGTTTGGGCCATAATTGCGGCCTCTGGAGCGACCAGAAAAACCGATGAAAATAAAGTTTTTGGTCCATTTATCCCCTAAATATTAACCCATCTTTTCCAAAAACAATAGGGGTCTTCATGATTGGTATACATAAAGGTAGGTCTTGGACCAATATTTCGCGGCGTTACAAACTTTTGGGGCTGCAAAAGCTATAATACCCTGACAACATAGTTCTGTAGGGTATAACAAGTAAAAAAGTGTCAGTCGGTGTTGTCGACTTTGGAATTACACACAGGTTTTATTATTCGGACTTGATCTAGGTTTGGTAAATGTAATAGGTTGTGCAAAGTTTAGTGGAAATCGGACACTCCATTCGCCTGATATTGGGTTATAAATATTGAACATTTTCAACATTTGTGGGGGAGGTACTAGAAGAAATGAATTAAGGGGACCCCCCCATTCTCGGGGTCATTCTCGGGGCCATTTTGTTAATTTTAGAGCGAAGTCAATAATCCTAGTTCATACGAGAGCCAGACATGTACTCTTTCTAACACCGATGGAATTTTCGGATTCCGATGTTCCAGTGAGGAGTTATCATGCCCGCCATCAAAAATAAGGACTTTTCTTTAATTACAAAAAACAACAACAAAACAATAACAAAATTTTTTTGTAAATTATTTTTCTTCTCTTTTAAATCTTCAATTATATATGTGCAAAGTTACAAACCTTAACAAGCATTGATATTGATTTACCAGCCCATTGAAAATCTTGAAAAAATAAAATTGAGAATGGGGGGGTTCCCTTAATGGGCCCTTTTTTCGGACTGGGCCCTTGGTAAAGATAATTATTTGTACAAAGTTGGTTTAAAATCGGAAAGTCCATCGGTATGATATTTTAAAATTAATTTTTAGCAAAATTTCGACCATATTGTGGAGAAGGTACCAGAAGGAGTGGACCAATAGTTTCATCTTTGAACTTCAACTAAGTTTGGTAGAAATATCACGATGGATGAAATCGGTCAGTCCCTTCGAGAGTTATCGTGCGCACAAGTCAGAAAGACAAACGGAAAATTGTAAATCGACTCCAAATTGTCCGAAACGGATTTGTACCAAAGAAACATGGGGTCAAAGGCTCGTTTTTACCGCATCAAAGTGTAGCCATAAGGTTGAGGGTATAAAAATTATGAATATTGGCCCATCATTCGGGTTAGCGACCATATAACAGTACCACTCCACACTGTGGTACAATGTAACATGTCTTTGTCCACAGAGATAATTTTGAGAACATGCGTAGAACCACATTCCGAGTCTATTTATGCATGTCCTTCTGTCTGTTCCGCATTTATTATCCGAATGAGAGGAAATTTAGCACAGCTCACTTATTATTTGGCTCAAGGACGAACGGTAATGAAATTGGTGAAAATCGGTTAATATTTAGATCCATATATAGTCCGATTCTAGGACGATATATAATATATAATTTTGCTCGTTTTCATACAAAGTTGTACAAAGATTTTAGAATGGCATGTTGTTTGAGTTAATTTAAATTCTATCTATATCATATTTAATTTAGTCCGATTCCATGTGAAAGGTCCTCTAAAGATGCTATGTATGTTCTATCGACAGGATATTGTACTCTGTATGTATTTAAAGTGGTGAAGGGTGTCATAAAGTCGGCCCCTTCAAATGTTCTTTGTTTTGACATAGGCTCATATAAAATTCCTGTCCAATTTCGGTATGTTGAAGGTCCTAGGCGCATTTCTTAAACTGATTCTTTAATTTGAAATTTCTTTTTTCTTAGAGGATAAGATGTATCCTCATGATTGACATACTCCCTGATTCGTATACTCCATAAACGAGAAAAAAAAGGTTTTGATCAATCACAACCGGAACGCGGATGATATCTTTAAGAAAATATTTAATTTATATAGACCCTTGGATCCATATCGTCCTCTAGAGCTTTGCCGTATTATCAATAACATACCTAACATGACTAAATTCTCCTGATCCTATAAGGCAAGGCATCTAACTAGGAATTTAAAACTTCTAGCCATATTACTGATATGGTTTAGGTACAGGCCTAAATAATTATGAAAAATAAATAAAATAATTATGAGATCTGAAATCTGTCAGTATTTTTATCCCTTTATATCTCATTCCATTAAACATTTGTTATTAGAATAACATTCCACCATAACTTTATGTCACCTAAACTTTTCACATATGACCACACAATGTTCATACCTAATATTGAACTAATAAATTGCGGTAAATGCTCAATGTCTACCTTAAAGTATTTCGAATTTCTTAAATATTTGCTAAACCAAGTTTTCATTGCTACATTGTTTAGGAGAGTTTACGAAATAAATAAACTTCTTGTTTTCTGCACAGAAAATATTAAGTCTTCGCGGAATAAGTCATCTAAGTTGTGGAACATTACCCAACACCGTCGCTGCCACCATCAGCATCATAATCATCGTCTTGATAAATGTTTAGGGAATGGAAGTTGATGGAAATTGAACGCAATAACGAACCTACGACGACGACGATGATGGCGAAGGCGACAACGACGAACGGTGCTTTTAATTAAAAACACAAAACTTTAGGGATATTGCTAAGCGTATAAATTTGTATAACAATGCGTGTGGGTTAACAAGTTTGTTCGTGTTTTGACTTTCTATTAGAACATGTGTACAATTATGTAAGTGTATATATGTGTGTGAGAGAGAGAGGATATTCCTTCATTTTACCAGCACTTTTTTTAATTTTTCTTATTTCAATCAACAAACATTCGTCGAGGTGAACAGTGGACAAAATGTATAAAAATAATATGCGAAGGAAATGAAATTAGTCCTTCAAAAATATTAATTTAAAAAGTCCACGTCTTGTTCCTTAAAATATACATATAGTCCACGCCTTGGTCCTTCAAAAATGTTAATATAAGAAGTCCACGTCTTGTTCCTTAAAATATACATATAGTCCACGCCTTGGTCCTTCAAAAATGTTAATATAAGAAGTCCACGTCTTGTTCCTTAAAATATACATATAGTCCACGCCTTGGTCCTTCAAAAATGTTAATATAAGAAGTCCACGCCTTGGCCCTTCAAAAATATTAATATAAGAAGTCCAAGCATTGGTCCTTAAAAAATATTCCTTCAAAAAATCCACGCCTTTGTCCTTCAAAAATTTTAATATAAGAAGTCCACGCCTTGGTCCTTCAAAAATATTAATATAAGAAGTCCAAGCCTTGGTCCTTAAAAAATATTCTATTAAAAAATCCAAGCCTTGGTCTTTAAAAAATATTCCTATAAACAATCCACGCCTTTGTCCTTCAAAAATTTTAATATAAGAAGTCCACGCCTTGGTCCTTCAAAAATATTAATATAAGAAGTCCAAGCCTTGGTCCTTAAACAATATTCTATTAAAAAATCCAAGCCTTGGTCCTTAAAAAATATTCCTTTAAAAAATCCACGCCTTTGTCCTTCAAAAATTTTAATATAAGAAGTCCACGCCTTGGTCCCTCAAAAATATTAATATAAGAAGTGCAAGCCTTGGTCCTTAAAAAATATTCCTTTAAAAAATCCACACCTATTGAGATACTTGAAAAAATATTCCTATAAAAAATCCATCAAAAATGTTAATATAAGAAGTCTTCAAAAATATTAATATAAGAAATCCAAGCCTTGGTGCTTAAAAAATATTCTTTTAAAAAATCTACGCCTTGGTGCTTAAAAAATATTCTTTTAAAAAATCCACGCCTTGGTGCTTAAAAAATAATCTTTTAAAAAATCCATTCCTTGGTTCTTGAAAAAACATTCATTTCAAAAATCCACTCCTTGGCCCTTAAAAAAAACATTCCTTTCAAAAATCCACGCCTTGGTCCTTAACAAATATTCCTTTCAAAAATCCACGCCTTGGTCCTTAAAAATATTCCTTTCAAAAATCCACGCCTTGGTCCTTAAAAATATTCCTTTCAAAAATCCACGCCTTGGTCCTTAAAAAATATTCCTTTAAAAAATCCACGCCTTGGTGCTTAAAAAATATTCCTTTAAAAAATCCACGCCTTGGTCCTTGAAAAATATTCCTTTAAAAAATCCACGCCTTGGTCCTTGAAAACATATTCCTTAACAAATCCACGCCTTGGTCCTTGAAAAATATTCCTTTCAAAAATTTACGTCTTGGTCCTTAAGAAATATTCCTTTCAAAAATCCACGCCTTGGCCCTTGAATTTTTTTTAAAAAAATCCACGCCTTGGCCCTTGAAAAAAATATTCTTTAAATAATCCACGTCTTGGTCCTTAAAAAATAAATTCTTTCAATAATCCACCCCTCGGTCCTTGAAAAATATTCCTTTCAAAAATCTGGAGGGCCCTTGAAGAAATATTCTTTAACAAATAATTATAATTTTTACCCCTCGTACCACTGTGTCTCGTTACAATTCAATGTAAACAATGGATGCGTGCAAGTAATAGAATCTTACGGAAAATTAAAACCTTAAGGCATTGATGTATGATCATTGTTTCTATGTGTATGTATTGCAGCCTGTGTTGAAAAAATATAACACATCGACATGAATTTCACACATGCTTGCACACTCAT
>NW_026889552.1:0-13111 GCF_032173495.1 Musca vetustissima
GATACCCTACACAACTACCACGGAACTCTAAGTTTCTGCGGATCCTGAGCAATATTTCGTGATATTTGCACGCTCTTGCCCTATAAGGTCCACAGCACCTCTTCCTTACACTGACATATTTTCTAATATTCAGTACGGCCCTTTTAATTTGTTGTCCCTTCACCGTGCGTTGTGTTGTTATGTTCGGCTTATAATTGTGGCCTATAGATCGACAAAAAAAAAAAAAATCTGTTTTCGGTCCACTTCATCACAATATTATTATCTGATAAGCACCGAAAATTGTAGGTGTTATCCTTGACCATAACTGGAACCTCATGGAACGATAAAGCGATCGGAGCTATATCTCCGTCCTCTAGTGTGGTAAAGGGTTACTAAATAATATCTGAATACATAAGCACCTATAAATATTTAAGTGTAACTCCCACATCTGAGTACATACGGCCATATAATTGGTATCAATTTAAAGGTCAATGATCACCCTTAGATATACTATCGACTTCTCGGGTTTTGGTCCTTCAGGGGTAAATATATACGCTATAGATAGATATCATGCAAAATTTCGTCCAAATCGAAAGATTTATAGGGACTTTGGTACACCATTTACATAAAATCGGAGAAAACTGTATATGGGAGCTATATCTAATTCTAACCCGATTTTCTCGAAACTTAACACCTATCATTCAGGACCAAATTCAGTACTCTATGCAAATTTCCTGCAAATCGAAAGACTTTGCTGCCCCATTCACCTTAAATCGGACGAAAATATATATGAGAGCCATATCTAAAACTGACCCGATTTTCTCGAGACTTGACACAAATCATTCTAGACTCAATTCAGTACACAATGCAAAATTTCGTGCAAATCGAAAGATATATAGGAACTTTGGTGCCCCATTTACCTTATATCGGACGAATATATATATGGGAGCTATATAAACCTGACCCGATTTTCTCGAAAATTAGCACACGTCATCCTAGACTTAATTCAATGTACTATGCAAAATTTCGCGAAAATCGAAAAATATATAGGGACTTTGGTGCACCATTTACATAAAATCGAACTAAACTATATATGGGAGCTATATCTAAATCTGAACCGATTTTTTTCAATTTCAATAGGGTTCGTCCATGGGCCAAATAAGTGGCTTGTGCCAAATTTCATACAAATCCGATCATAAATACAACCTCTACTTTGTTTACAATTTAACATCTTCAGACGGACGGAAAGGCGGACGGACATGCATAAATCGGTTCAGAAAGTGATTCTATGCATATTCCCAAAAGGAACCAAATGCCTATCTCGTTTTCTTTTGCCTGTAACAAGCATATGCACAAGGACATAGTACCCTGTACCACAGTGTGGTGAAGGGTATAAAAATCCGCGCCTATTGGTAGTCCTTGAAAAAAATATTTTTATAAAATGCAAGCCTATTGTTGTCCTAGAAAACCACGCCTTGTTTTAGTCCTTGAAAAAAATATTTTTATAAAATGCACGCCTATTGTTGTCCTAGAAATCCACGCCTTGTTTTAGTCCTTGAAAAAAATATTTTTATAAAATGCACGCCTATTGTTGTCCTAGAAACCCACGCCTTGTTTTAGACCTTGAAAAATATTCTTTAAAAATCCAAGCCTGCTGGTAGTCCTTAAACAAATATTTTTTAAAAAAATTCACGCCTTTTAAAAGTCCTTGAAAAAAATATTTTGAAAAAATCAACGAAACTAAATTATCTTTACCACTATTTTATTTAGTCAAAAGTCCATTTGACATTTGTCTCTTTATTCTTTCTTTATTATTTTTGAACTAGTTTAAGAGTGCCGTCGCTACATAAAAATAGCAACACATTACTTTGGTAAACCACATGTCCAAGAAATGTGTCCTTGTACACTCAGTTATTTCTTCGTTTAGTTTCTGTGATGTTTTTTCTCTTTCATTTTGCCTAGACTATCTGAAACATTTGTCAGTGACACATTTTACTTGAACTTTAGTAGATCTTCAAGCAAATCCTTGGCCTTGTCTAAATCCAATATGTTTTGCAGTTACCCTCTATTGCCCGGACCCAGCCAGTATCCTGTGTTATGAGAGTACATTAGTACTGGTAGTGAAACTGAATCTGAAGTTAAAGATGATATTGTTGGGGCATTAGTATTTCTAATATATGTGTGTGTTTGTGCCTGTGTGTGTTAGTGTTAAGTTTTGCGGTTACCCCTATACAAGTGTCCAACTGAATACATGTCAGACACAATGTGAATGTGTTGGCAATGTGTTGGCTATAAATGCTATTTATTTGTAACTTTGGCAATCATTCAACAGTCCAAGAAAGTTTTTTTGCTTTTATTTGACCACTCACTCAAAGAGTCTTGTCATTTCGTCAGGAGGACTGTGGTACCATGAGGCAGGATAGAACAAAGTTAAAATATTTAACATTTCAGTGTTCCCCTTCAGTCTCATTAAAGGGCTTCCAAGACCAATTATAATTCAATAAAAATCTAAACTGTCTATGATGACTCATGAGGGCTAAGGGTCTTCCATAAAAGAGCTTTGTAAATTATTTATAAGTCAGGACCTCAAGAGATATTCAGGCTCAAGGACTCCTTTCAATTATTTGTTTACCTTAAAAATAGGTAAAAATCTCACTATTCCCCGATTGAATTTATTTTTCTAGAATGCCACTGTCTTCCCATCCGTCACGCGAATCAGTGACACAGAAAACAAAATACGTTGGCTATATAGTGTCCAAAAAACAGCACCAACCAGTGCACCATATCTTCACGATAACCGAGTGGATAAATTGATGGACACGACCAAAGTGAACTGTTATTGCAGTTTATCTCTCAGCATTTGGTTTGTTTGCCTTGGCTGTTCACATGCAAGATAGTTGAATTGCTTCGTTTATTTCGACTTATTTTTCATTCGCTGCTGTTTATTTTCGAATACTGTTGGCATTTGTTAGGAAAACCTCAAAAGCAACAATAATAATAACTAACACACACACAAAATGAAGCACATGTACAGATAACAAACACACACATACAATTTAAGAACACAAATATACGAAAAAAACGTATAAAATGTTTGGTATTTAGTTGTCGTTTTGCTTAAATGTCATTAGTCTACAAACATATGTATGTAGATGTGTGTTAGAGTGAGTGTGGAGGTCAAACATATGGAAGAATAACGCCAACCACGACGACAAAATAAAATTAATATGTTTTGATCTAAGCCGGTATTATTTTTATTGCAACCGCTTTAGAATTGACAGAAAAGATTTAACAAAATGTTCATATGGCGACAATAAATTGAGGGGGAAGAGAAAATCAATCATATTTTTAGAAAAAAAAAATATTTTTCATGCAATCCACGCCTAATAATGGTACATGAAAAATGTTAATACAACTCAAAACCAATAAGGAAAGTAGTAAAGTCGGACTGGGCCGACTATATGATACCCTTTACCACTTTGGGGATATGCTACATATGTATCCTAACAGATGTCGTCGGAACATTGACATAAAATTGAACGAACTTAAATATGCTATCTTTATCTACAAGTCACCCGACTAACAAGTCACCCAACACACCATTCTGCAACCTACACTAAATTTCGTAAATACACCTTTTTTACATGTTATTCAAAACATATCAAATGTAATTCGATTCCATTTGTAATTCACAACATATAATTTGCAATTCGAGAATTCCATTTGCAATTCACAACATATCAGCTGTAATTCGAGAATTTCATTTGTAATTCCTAGAATACCTTTCGAAATTCATAGAGTTCCATTTGAAATTCATAAACTTCCATTTGAAATTCCAAGTATAGGAGGTGATGCAAATGTGGTATACCCATTTGTTTTTAGATTGCCAAATTTTTATTTTTTATCCGATTAAATTGAAATTTTGCACTTAACATGCTACATGTGTTGTCTTTCCACGTATCAATTTGAAAATAATATTATTCTAACAATTTAAGAGATATTTGAGAAAATATTTGAAATCCCATAAAAAGTGATTTTAAAAAAAGTGCAGGTAATGTGGTATACCACATGATGTTAATGTGGTATAGTATAATTTTCACTTCCAATTGATATCTTATATAATTTATTGTTTTTAATGAATGCGAATTAGCTCGAGATTTATGTCTGTTAAGATTTTTAACGGATACGTTGAGTGGAACTTAAATTTTTATTATATAATAATGTCTACACATGTCAATATTTAATTTTTGTATGGAGAAGTTGTTAAAACTCATAGCGTTTGTTTTTCATCCTTGTGATTCATGGTAGACTCTCGTAGAGTACAAATGTTTCACATAGTAATGAGATTTTGTCTAGTGCTGGTCTTTTTTCATGCAGAACCAAGGTATACCACATTACCTACACTTGTGTTTACTGAAGAAATGTCTAGTTTTTTTCCAAATTGGTGATTATGTGGTGCAATCGCGCATATTATTTGATTTTTAGTTTATACTGATTATTTTAATGCTTTAGTAATAACGATTAAAGTACATCCGTAAAACAAAAAATTATTTTTAAACTTCAACCGAAAAAAAGTAAATTTCATGAAAAATTTTATTTTGATTTAAATTTTGATTTATTTAAATTTAAATATTTTGAAATAAATAAATATGATTTAAATAAATTAAACAGGTCATTGCTATCTTATTTTTTGAGAACAGCAAACTATAGAACATGTTTCAGTTATTCTAAAATTTTCAGTTTACAAAAAAAGTGACTATACCACATTACCAACCTATACCACATTTGCATCACTTCCACTATTTGCGTTTGAAATTCATAAAATTCCCCTTGAAATTAATTAAATTCCATTTGAAATTTTAATAATTCCATTTGAAATTCTTAACATTTGATTTGAAATACATAACATTCCATTTGTTTGTCATAACATTTAATTTTAAATTCGAAAAAATATTATTGGTAACACAAAAGGAATATGTACGAATTTGAAATGAATAGTTATGAATTACAACTGAAATTTTATGAATTACAAGTGAAATGTTATGAATTTCAAATTGGATTCTTTGAATTTCAAATGAAACTCTACGAAATTCAAATTGAAATATTCGAATTACGAATGAAAAATTTCAAATGTAATTTTTTGAATTTCATACGAAAAGTTTAAAATTCCAAATGAAATGTTGTGAATTACAAATTACATATTCGAATTACAAGTGAAATGTAATGAATTGCAAATTAAGTTTTCGAATTACAAATGAAATTCTCGAATTGCAATTGAAATGTTTTGAATAACATTTGAGAAAGGTGTAGATTTAAAGCTAACTCTACACACGCTATTTGGTATGCTTCACTGTTTAAACTGTAATATCAATTAGGCACCCATAGACTATTTGGTGTACAATCAACATGAATAGGTCGAAATTATATATGGAAGCTATGTTATATCTAAATCTGAACCGATTTCAAGGAAATTTGCCAGTACGTTTTGTCAATCTGCCTAGTTATGGGTCTTTAGTGCACCATTTACTTATAATCGGACGAAAGTATATATAGGAGGTATATGTAAATCTTAAGCAATTTCAAAAAAAAACTTGACACACGAATAGTGTGCCGTTCGGACAAACTTTGGGTCTTTAGTGCACAATTTGCATTAAATCGGACGAAAATATATATTGGAGCTACATATAAATCTGAGCCGATTTTCTCGAAACTTGGCACACGTCATTCTAAACTCAATTTAGTACGCTACCCCAAATTTCGTGCAAATCGAAAGATATATAGGGTCTTTGGTACACCATTTACATTAAATCGGACAAATATATATATATATATATATATATCTGACCAGATTTTCTCGAAACTTAGCACACGTCATTCTAGACTCAATTCAGTACAACATACAAAACACACTATACAAATCGACAGATATATAGTGACTTTAGTGCACCATTTACCTTAAATCGGACGAAACTATATATGAGAGTTATATATAAATCTGAACATATTTTCGTGAAACTTAGCACTCGTCATTCTGGACCTAATTCAGTACTCTGTGCCAAATTTCGTTCAAATCGAAATATATAGGGACTTTGGTGCCCCATTTACCTTATATACCTATATATGGGAGCTAGACTAGACTCTAGACTCAATTCAGTGGGAGATATATGTATATGTAAATCGAAAGATATATAGGGACTTTAGTGCACCATTTACATTAAATTGGACCAAACCAATTGTAATTTTCACGAAACTTAGCACACATCATTCTGGTCCTAATTCAGTGTCCTTTGCCAAATTTCATGCAAATCGAATGATATATAGGGACTTTGGTACATCATTTACATTAAATCGGTCAAAAAAATATATGGAAGCTATATATAAATCTGACCCGATTTTGCCGAAACTTGGCACACGTCATTCTAGTCTCAATTCAGTACACTATACAAAATTTCGCGCAAATTGAAAGGTATATAGGGACTTTGGTACACTATTTACCTCAAATCGGACGAAACTATATATATATAAATCTGAACCGATTTTCAGGAAACTTAGCACACATGGTTTTTGACCTAAATTAGTACTATATCTAAATCTGGAGCGATTTTCAGGAAACTTTACACACATCATTCTAGGCCTAATTCAGTACGCTGTGCCAAATTTCGTGGAAATCGAAAGATATATAGGGACTTTGGTATACTATTTGGTATACTATACGAAAAAAAAATATATATATATATATATATATATATATATATCTAAGTCTTAACCGATTTTCCCAATTTCAATAGGGTTCTTCCGGGGGCCAAATAAGTGAACTATGCCAAATTTCATCCGATTCGGATCAAAAAATGCGACTTGTACTTTGTTTAAACTTTAACATGGAGAGACGGACGGACATGCAAACATCGACTTAAAAAGTGACTCTATGCATATTCTCAAAAGGAACCATGTGCCTATCTCGTTTCCTTTTGCCTGTTACAAACATATGTACAAAGACATAATACCCTGTACCACAGTGTGGGGAAGGGTATAAAAATATTTTTTTTTAAATCCACGCTTATTAATACAACTTGAAAAAAAAAATTAAAATCCACGCTTATTAATACAACTTGAAAAAAATATCTTTAAAAAATCCACGCCTATTAATACAACTTGAAACCAGTGAGCGGAGCATATATTCGGACGGGGCCGACCATATGATACCCTAGACAACTACCATAAAAATCTTACTTTTTGTGGGAAATCTAACTTTCGGTGAGCCCGGCAATATTTCGCGATATTTGCACCCTCTTGACCGATTATAGGTCAACAGATCCATTTTCTAACTTTGGCATATTTTCAAAATCTTGTTTTCCCGATGTGGCTATTTCCGCCATAAAATAAAAATGTGGTCACTTTAGAGTTTGGTTGAATTTACCCTCGGAATATTGACCGATCATCATCTACATCAATTTTAAATATTACCATTTAATATATGGAGCGACTAGCAAATCTGACAAAAACAAAGTTTTCAGTTCATTGCAACCCCTAAATATCATCTCAACATCGCCGAAAATTATAGACGTCGTCCTTGGCCATAACCGGAACTTCACGGAAAATTTCAAAGCGATCAGTGCAATATTTACGCCCTCTAGTGTGGTAATGGGTAACTATGTAATATATGAATACGTAAGCACCTGTAAATATTTAGGTGTAACTCCCACATCCGAGCACATACGACAATATAATTGTTATCAATTTAAAGGTCAGTCACTCCGCTTAGATATACTATCAATTTCTCGAGTCTATGTCCTTCAGGAGTAATTCCACCCCCAAAAAAGCGTTACAATCTCTTGGTGCTGCACAAAACTATAATACCCTGACAACATAGTTGTGTAGGTTATAAAAATCGACTCCTATTAATGGTCCTTGAAAAAATAATATTAAAAAATTCTTAAAACTTATTTTTAAAATTAACACGCCCATTACTAGTTTCTAAAAAATATTTTTTTAAAAAATTTACGCTTATGAATGGTACTTAAAATATTTTTTTAAAAATCCACGCCTATTCCATAAAACTATTTTTAAAAACTCCACGTCGATATCCTTGAACAAAAAAATTTTATCCTCATTTACATTTCTTTAATATAAATTTTAAACATGCCCTCTCAAACATTAATTCCTGTCACATGAATAATCTATACGAAAATTTATAATGTCATAGTGAAGTTTTTTGGTTTTTAATTTTAATTTCTTTTCCTAAAATCTGATTCCATTTAAGCAATAAAAGAACCTCTATGCCATAGATTTGTTGCAAATCTATGAAAAATCGCTGTGAAATTTTTAGAATAGTTGAACATTTAGGTGCACACAGCAACAGCTGCTGCATATGCATGTGTGTGTGTGTGTGCGAGTGTGTAATTTTGCATTGAAATATTTCTGGTTTTATTATTTCTTCTTGTTTTTGTTTCGTTTTTTCTCTCAAAACTACACGACACAGAGCATGAATTAATGGTATTCATTATGGCATAAAATGTAGTTTATGTTAAAACTTTTATTTAATGAATTTACACATTTTTTATAGCTGCACTAAATGATTCAAATCCCAGCACAGAGTGTGCGTATGTGTGATGCCTAAGAATGTGTATGTGTGTGTAAGCGTTCATGTATTTGCGTCGTTTGGACGAAAATGAAGAAACACGAAATGAAATTATTCTTTAACCAAAACATTTGTACTGCTTTTCTCTCTTTTTATACATAAAACAATGTGTGGAAATATAAAAGGGTGGGATGGAGTGAAGAAGGCCTTCCCAGAACTAAGGTTGTAGAGTCTATTTTTTTAAAAAATAAGCTTGAATTTTTTAAAATTATTTTGTCAGGGACTACTAATAGGCGTGGATTTTTTTAAAATATTTTCTAGGAAGAGTGGATTTTTAAAGAATGTTTTTCAAGGACTATTAAGAGGCGTCGGGTGGCGTAGAGGATGATAGATACCAAGCAACGTCTGTGATTGGCTTTAACATGGCGAAATACAGGCTTATCTTGGTCCCTCTTTCATCTCAATTTTGGACTTTCACCTCACCGTGGTGGCACCTGGGGTAGCTATTTTCATCACCCGTTGAAAAATGGGTTGAGGCGTCGGGTTAGTTGCCCACACTCGGAAAAACTGAACCTACTATGAAAAAGCAAAGAAAAATAAAACCAAACCCATCTAATGTTGACGACTACCGCAAACGTATAAAGGACCACGATCTGCGAATCTGCACTCGGAATGTGTGCACATTGTACAGAACAGGTACAGTGTTCGCTTTGGCGGATGTACTCAAGAAATACAAAGCCGATATTATTGACTTACAGGAAATGCGATGGAAAGGGACTGGCGTAAGTAAATCAGACTGGCGTAAGTAAATGCATTATAGCAGCCATGAAATGAGACCTTAATTTGGTTGCGGATTTATCGTTAACAGGGGAATAAAGGACCTCGTCTCCAGATGCACTCCAGTAGATGAGCAAATTGCTATAATCCGTATAAAAGCGAAGTTCTTCTACAATTGCGCCCATGCTCCGACGGAAGACGGATGATGTGATGAGCAGACCAAAGACATATTTTACGAGCACCCAGAAACAGCATACGACCGCTGCCATGGCCATGACATTCTACTAGGAGATTTTAAATGCAAAAATCGGAAGAAAAAATAAATTTGGACTCACCGTAGGAAAATTCACCATCCATGAAGAAACATCAGACAACGAAAAACATTGAAGTTAGCAGCACCATATTAAAGCATCTCGATATACACAAGACCACTTGGATTTCTCTCGATCGAACAACGAGAAATTAAATCGATCTTGTTGTGATAGACGGAAGGCATTCATCGAGTGTTTTACACGTCCGATCGATCCGAGGAGCGAATATCGATTTGGACCATTACCTTGTGTTAGCCAAGGTACGCACTCTTCTTAATGTAGCAGCAAAGGTGCGATTTAATGTAACACAGACGTCGAAAAGCTGCAGACACAACAGATAGCAGAAGCCTACTCCGCTGAACTTACCAACCTGCCTGACGAAAGCACTGCTTGTCCCGATAATAATATAGAAGCACAATGGCAAAGAATTGCCCACTCCCTACAAACCGCAGCAAATTAAACAATTGGGTTGGATAATTATCGGGTGAAAATGAAAGAGGAGAAACGTATTTTCAGAAAAAAGAATAAAGAACAAGAAAAACGTGAACGTGAACAAATAGAGATGTACAGGATTCAGAATCCTCCTGTAAAGATGAAGAAGGAAGCCCGGTGACAGATACTGACAGCGTGTTGAGGTTCTGGAAGGAGCATTTTGAAAAGCCTCTGGTATCAAATAGTGGCGCTGGAGAAGATACTCCTGTAAAAATGAAGAAGGAAGCCTGGTGACAGATACTGACAGCGTGTTGAGGGTCTGGAAGGAGCATTTTGAAAAGCTTCTGGTATCAAATAGTGGCGCTGGAGATGATACCCCAGAACCAATAAGAAATGATGGCATACACTCTATGCCACCTAGTCAAGATGAGGTCACAAAAGCAATTAATCGGCTCAAGAACAATAAAACCGATGGGTTACAAGCTGAACTATTTGAGACTGGTGGTCAGATGCTGGTCAGGAGCATGCACCAGCTGATTAGAACAATTTGGCTAGAGGAATGCATGCCCATTTATTGGAACCTCAGAACGACTGAAGCTAATGGTCAATGACATTATTGGACCATACCAATGCGGCTTCAGACCTGGCAAATCCACCATTGACTAGATTTGCACTCTGCGCCAAATCCTGGAAAAAAACCCACGAAAAACACATCGACACATTGCACCTATTCTTCGACTATAAAACCGCATTCGACAGCCCTATCCATTTAGAAGTGTATAAAGCCATGTCTGCGTTTGGTATTCCTGCAAAGTAAATACGGTTATGTAGCATAACTGTAACAGGCACAAGATCAACATTTAAAGTCGGAAAGGACCTCTCGGAGTCCTTTAATACCGAACGAGGATTCAGATACGGTGACAGTTTGTCGTGTGACATTTTTAAAATCCTGCTGGAAAAGGTCATACGAGAGGCAAAAGTGAACAGAAATAGCACTATGTATACCAAGATGCGACATAATAGGTCGAACACAGCAGTAACAGCCACCTTTGAACAAATTGTGAAGGAGTCTGCCAAAGTGGGTCTGGCAGTAAACGAAGAGAAGACCAAGCTGATGGTATAAACCCGCAAGACGTCCAGTAAACTCGGACCAAGTGTGGAACTTGAGAACTACAGCTTCGAGGTAGTCAAAGATTTTATACAACTTCGTACCGCCATAAACAAAACGAATGTCATCAGTTTTGAAATTCGGAGAAGGATAGTGAGGGCCAACCGATGCTACTATGATCTGAGCAAACAACTCAAAAGCAAGGTCACCTCCCGCCAGACCAAACTCACACTCTACAAGACACTACCCGTGCTGTTATATGGATCTGAAGCATGAATACTTGCGCAAGCAGATGAGCCAGCTCTTGCAGTGTTTGAGAGAAAAATTCTCCGAAAGATCTATGGGCCGATCTGCGTTGACGGTGAATATCGCAGTCGAATGAACCATGAATTGTAACAGCTATTCTCGGACATCGACATTGTTAGACGTATTGAGCCGCAGCGACTACGTTGGCTAGGTCATGTTGTGAGATTGGATGAAGATGCCCCAGCCCAGAAGGCATATAAAAGCGAACCAACTGATGGTTCACGCAGAAGTGAAAGCCCACGAATAAAATGGAAGGACCAAGTGGAATACAACATTGCCGAATATGGTCTTTCAAATTAGAAAAAACTCGGCTTATGGAACGAAAGTTCTGTCACAAGCCAGCTAAGTAAGTAAGTATTAAGAGGTATGCATTTTTTAAAAATATTTTTTCAAGGACTATTAAGAGGCGTGGACTAACCATAGATTTTTTAATAAAAATCATGACTTTATATTTATTGTATATTCATCCCGCCGTTACGTCCCTGTATGAACACTACAACACACCATAAAAGTGATAAAGATACATGGCGAAAAATCACAGCATCGCAATGGATATGGCATACAATGGGTTAAATTTAGAATAATAACCTTAACATAATATTCGTATATTTTTTGCAAAAAATATGCAATTGTTATACATATGTGGAATCGATGTTCCCTGTGACGTTCCTTCTAAATATTTAAAATAACAGCAAAATATTTCGTTTATTCAGTTATTAAAAAATCCAAAACAATTTGATCCCATTGTTGAGTTTTCATTACCGCGATTTTATATATATGTGACAGTGTTGAAAACCACACATTCAGAGTTTTAGAGTTGAGAGCAACAATGTCCTGCGTGTGTGTGTGCGACACAACTCCATGCTTTCAATGCACAAGGGTAATATTTTAGTGGCAAAAACTGATGCTACAACAACGTGGCGGATGATGCACAATGTGACAGTGGAACCCACACAAATTTTGGAATTTCCATCGGAAAAATTGCCCTACATTTTATTTACCATTTTCCAGAGAAAAGAACACCAACGTGAGAACTTGTATCAAATATGGGTGTCAACGTTTTGATCCACTGTAAGTATCGCACCTGGAAATCGTTAATATCAACTTGAATTTGAGCTTAAAATATATAAATGTTTTTTGCAAAATGTTGTGAAATTGTTAGCGGGCCATAAAGGTAGCGGGAAATGGATGTGGCAACAGAAAAACTCTCCGAAACAAAAAAAAAACTATAAACCTCAACGCCAAAGAGGAAAAATGAATACAACAGGCAGTCACGCAGCCAAATACAGTACAATGGTGCACAATAAATTCTGCAACAAGAACAACATCGCCACACACCACCCTGACAGTCATATGTGGGCATTTAAAATAGGAATAAAATACCAGGCAAGAGAACACCCAGCAATGACAAATAAAATCTGGTGAAACGTTATACCCAAATAACACCTGCCGGAGAGAAGTTATCCTAGTGTTGGTTGTTTTTGTTGTTGTTGCCGCTGCTATTGCTGGGGATGCTGTCTTGAATGGTTTCAATTGTATAAAATGAAACATTCCAATGTATTTTGACACGCGGCAGCCACTACATTGTGTGTGTCGTGCTCTCTTATTATGAATGCTACA
>NW_026889553.1:0-13132 GCF_032173495.1 Musca vetustissima
GTAAACGACCAGTTTTTATTAAGGATTTTTGGTCGACCCTCTTTATACCTCAAAATATAAGGTGGAGTGTATATTTCATTTGTTATGTATATTTCGTCTACGTCGATTTAATCACGCCCTTCTATTCAAAGTACGATGTAGATCACATTGTTTAAGATAGAACTTTTGAAATTTCGCACTCACGTTGCTACTTCTCCTGGGGTGTTTGCAAAACGGGATATATCGGGTTTAGGTATAGTTCCCATATGTCTGAACCTTCATTTTAAGGATTTCAGAGAATTTTATATCCGTTCTCATATGGTGACAACAATAAGAATCCAATCTTACAACCAAAAATTATCAATATATGTCCACGTTTAGGTATGTGTAGCATCCATATAAACGAATGTAGGTTCTTGCTCTGTTTTTCCTTTTCAAAACTCACTTAAAATTATTTATCTACTTTATTTCCATAAATATTTTATTATTTACACAATAATATATTGAGCATATATTTATATATTCCTAAAATTTGACAACAGAATCGATCGAGAAGGAAAAATAACTATAGAAACAAAACAAAATTCTTAGTGAGGTCCTTCAGAATTTTTCATTCACATCAAACTGTCGGTCTGCCAATTTGCTCTTTGTTAAGTGTTAGGCTTCGGTTTTGCATATCCTCATATTTATGTTCTTTCCAGTAACTCCGATATCCCACAAATGTTTGTCGGTCTCTTTCGCTCATGACCTTAGTTCTAGACGTGTTACAGTAAAATTTTTGGCGTTGATAACATCTATAATGGGTCGGGCACTTCTGCCGAGTATATTTGCTATTTCATTTCCTATGAAATATGTAAAAAAAGTCCAAGTCCCGACTGTCCTGGTAAGTGGGAGCCATCTGTGTAACAATAGTAGCCGGAGGGTATTTGGCTAGTGTTCTGCTATTCCAAGAGTCTCTGTAAGGTATCTGAATTTCACAGGGTGTGAGTACTCTTATTCCTGGTACTATATTTTGGTGCTGTGTTTTGTGTCCGATGTCGATCAACTCGTTCATTGCTTTAAGTCTTAAAACAGCGACGACCGCTTCATATTTTATTTGGATATCATTCTATGTGCTTTGTCGACCGGTTACTATATGTGGCATTTTCAATTAATTTGCTTCTCTAGGATAACTCCCAAATATATAACTGATATGGCTATATTTTACACAAGATACAATATGGAGCTTTCGGTGCAACGTTTGGTTCCTCTATTAAACATGAATTTGATTTTCCAATTAGATCAGGAAATACGCAAAAACCTCCATACATTTGGGCGTTATTTACACCTAACTGTAAACGAACTACTTAATTTTTTCCCTTAGTGTATATTTTCAAAATTGGCAAAATTGGTCAATATCGAAATTTGTTTAAATGCTTTCCTACCGAAAAGCTACCTTACCCACCCTCTCCTAAAACTAAGCACACACACAATAATATAATGCGTAAGTTTGTTTTATCAAACGAAATAAAACTAGAAACACAAACTCATACATATTTGTTCTCGTTGTTGTAGTTGGTTGGCTCATAAACACGCTTATGCATTTTGACTTTGATAGATTTTATTGCCAAAACGTGTTCATTGTCCTGGCAGGCGTTAGTTTGGTTTGGCTTGTGCATAATGTTGACTTGTACTTCTACGAATTGTACGACAGGATAATTGTATTATTTTGAAATGGACATAACATCCGAATAATGTTGGTTGGTCGTTCCGTAATGTACGATGAGAGCGCGCATTCATTTATTTGTGTAACATTTAATGAGGACGTGCGAGCGAGCGAGCGTGCGTATGTATGTTGGGGGCGTGTGTTCGACACGATAATTTACACAGGGAATTTTATTGTAAATGGCGAGGGCAAGAAATGGGGAGCAGCAGTTCGAAGAAATAAAAAAACGCAAAGAAAATTGTGGAAAATTAACTATGTTTTTTCATCGAATTTTATAGATTTCCTATTAATGAAAAAGGTACACAAAATGGGGGGAGAGAGAACAAAAATTAAGAAATGTTATTTGCGGGCGTGGTGTTGACGGTGTGCCTGCATTAATGAATTGCCAATTCATTCGAACATTTCAAGTTACAAGGCAATTGCACACCCACAACAACAAATTTCTGATCCGCAAACAAATGTCACAAAAATCAAGGAGTACCAACTTCAAATTCAGCAAACAAACAAATAATGAACACTCATGCTGGCCTCAAGTATGCTCTTGAAAAGTCCCTTCCAGGAAAGTGCATAAGTGAATGAGTTTATGAGATAAAAGTCCTTACCGTTTAATTATGAATTTTTCATACATTCATCCATCCAGCCATCCACCTAAACCAACAACATCCGAACTTGGTTACATCATTCATCTTGGTCCTTCATTAGAATTGCTCGCAAACACAAAATTCGTTCATCATCATCGTCATCATCCACACAAAATTGTTGCAATTAGATGTTTGAAAGTTTTCAATGTTTTTTTCCGGCTGTCACAAAAGTTGTTTCCAGTTGTTTTTCTGCCAGTGCTTGTCATTGTTCCACCAGTGTTCAAGTGGCGCCACCTATTGAAGTACCTTAGAATTGTTGTAATTAAAAACGGGGGACAAAAACAATTCTTCATCTTCTTAAGAGCCACAAAACGGAAGGATGCAAAACGGAAACAAATTGTTACCGAACACTTTGTTTAACAAAACGAGAGAGAAAAAACAAAAAATAATTTCAGTAAATTTGTCACAATGTTGACTAATAACTTGTTTTCTATGCCATTCTGTCCGTGTGCAGCCTATACGGAAGATTTTGCAACGAAGACTGATTAATACAGAGATGGAAAAGAGTGAAATCATTGAGGTGTGCTTAAAGGTAGAAGGCCTACTAAAAGACCTTTGAAAATGGACGCCCACCCTTCTGATTGGAGTTGTAATAAATAAAAGATTCCAAGAGGTCTTCCCAAAAGGTTCACTATACAGATAGAGGGCCGCAACAGAACATAAGGTATCATACAGGTTTTCATAAATAGTAGGCCAAATAAGTCCTTCAATTCTTAGAATGTTTTCTTAAAATAGAAACCCTTCAACACGTTCAGTTATTTTGTAATATTTTATTTATCTTCTAAAAATATTAAATTTGTCATTCCGTTTGCAATACCTCGTAATACTTACCGGAGATCGGAATAAAATTTAGTCATGACTGTCTGTAAATATTCTACTGCAGAATATTTAACTGCAGATAAGCACAATATATTTCTTTATTATTTATATACTTAATTCAGTAATCTATGCCAAATTTCTTGCAAATCGAAAGATATATAGGGACTTTGGTGCACAATTTACCTTAAATCGGACGAAACTTTATATGGGAGCTATATCTAAATCTGAACCGATTTTCTCGAAACTTGGCACACATCATTCTGAACCTATTTCAGTACGCTATGTCAAATTTTGTGCAAATAGAAAGATATATAGGGACTTTGGTGCACTATTTACTTAAAATCAGACGAAAATATATATGGAAGCTATATCTAAATCTGAACCGATTTTCACCAATTTCAATAGGGTTCGTCCTTGGGCCAAATAAATGACTTGTGCCAAATTTCATCCAAATCGGATTATAAATGCGACCTGTACTTTGTTTACAATTTAACATCTACAGACGGACGGACATGCATATATCCACTCAGAAAGTGATTCTATGCATATCCTCAAAAGGAACCATGTGTCTATCTCCTTTCCTTTTGCCTGTTACAAACATATGCACAAAGACATAATACCCTGTACCACAGTGTGGTGAAGGGTATAAAAATGTGGCAGCATCTGAAAAACGAATCAGGATTATGGGAATCAATCGAGATCAGTGGAAGGAACGATATCACAAAAATGAACTATATCAGAAAAAGGAACTAAAGAACTGGACCTACTTCCTATAGTCCCTTTATCGGAATAATTACAATGAAGAAGTTCGTTCCGGAATTACCCAACTTTAGTGTTATACATACATTGATTTTACTCCCTATGATATAGCGGCATCGTAACATTTATATGGAGAAATGTCCTGATCGACTTTAGCTTTTTTGAATGGTTATATTACAAGGGAGTTTTTACTCGTTATACCCTACACAAATATGTTGCCAAGGTATTATAGCCTTGTGCAGCCCCAAGAGTTTGTAGCGCCGCGAAATATTGGTCCCAGACCCACCTTTAAGTATACCGGTTGTCATATCTCGACTAGCTGAGTCGATCGATACAGGCCACAGTTATGGACCAATCATCACGAAATTTTGCATGCAGGATAGATTCTGGCCAATGAAGACCCATATTGGTTTTGGTAAAGTTCGGTTAATATTTACAGGATGAAATGAACCAACAATTTTATTATACCCTTCACCACTCTGTGGTACAGGGTATTATGTCTTTGTGCATTTGTTTGTAAAAGGCAAAAGGAATAGAGATAGACCCATGGTTCGTTTTGAGAATATGCATAGAATCACTTTTTGAGTCGATAGAGCACCATACTGCCAATATTGGTCCGATTGAGACAAAGTTGTGCACAGAGTACTGAATTATGTCCAGATCAATGTCTGTGAAGTTTTATTGAAATCGATCCAGATTTATATATAGTTTCGCCCGATTTTATGTAAATGGTGCACCAAACTCCCAACATTGGCCCGATTTAAACAGAAATGTTGGACAGCGTAATGAATTCAGTCCAGTTTGACATCTATGAAGTTTTCCTTTAAATCGGTCCAGATTTAGATATAGCTCCCATATATATTTTCGTCCGATTTTAGGTAAACAGTGCACTAAACTCCCAATATTTGTCCGATTGAGACAAAATTTTGCACAGCATACTGAATTAAGTTCAGTTTGATGTGCGTGACGTTTTGTTGAAATTGGTTCAAGTATGCCCGATTGACATGCAATTTCCATAGATATAGTTTTATAGAATTCACAATATCAGTCGCTCCAGAGGCTGCAATTATGACCCAAACATCGCGAATTTTTATATGTTTTGATAAAGGTCGGTCAATATTTAGAGGGTCAAATGGACCCTGACTTATGTTTGAAAGATGTCAAGATTTGTATTCTTTGGCGTATATATCCTGAAGGACATAGACCCGAGATGTTGATAGTATATCCAAGAGGAGTGGTTGACCTTTAAATTGATACCAATTATATTGTCGTATGTACTCGGATGTGGGAGTTACACTTAAATATTTACAGGTTCTTACGTACTCAGATATTACTTAGTAACTCATTAACATTATAGGGCAGAAATATAGCGCTGATCGCTTTAATATTTAGCAAGATGTTCCACTTATGGCCAAGGACAATGGCTATAACTTTCGGTGATTATCACATAAACAATTTGGGATGGAGTGGACCGAAAACTTATTTTATTTTGTGTTTTTCGAGTCGAACTATAGGCCTCAAGCCTAACATCACAACGTAACCCACGGTGAAGGGAATCTGGACAAGTAATTAGTAGGGCTGTACTGAATATTGGGAATATTCGGAAAATATGTTAGTGTAAGGAAGATGCTGTTGATCCCTAACCTGTCAAGAGGGTGCAGATATCTCGAAATATTGCACAGGCTCGAAATAAACATCCGCAGAATGTTAGTGCTCCGTGGTAGTTGTGTAGAGTATCGTATGGTCGGCCCCATCCGATTATACTGCTCCGCTCTCTGGTTTTTGATATAATGTTGCTTAAATCAATTTTATTTGTGAATTGAGGATTCTATATTTTATCCATTTTTCAGTATGCTTCATATTTCAATAGTTAATTAAAATTGTTTGTGTCATGGTATAATTAATAATTATATATTATATGTATAGTGTTCAGATGCCAATGTCTGGATTTCTGCATTTTATGAATGTAATTCATAAAACTTTAAATACTGGTTTCTTGTCAGAGAGAGAGAGAGAGCGAAAGAAACATTTGAATTTGTGCTTGGTGGTGGTGCGTGTGTTCTATGGCACGGATAATTAAATGTCGTTTTGATTTTATGTTTTATTCTTTTATTTGGTCTGGTCACGGTTTTTTCTTACATACTTACATGTTCTTGTTTTATGTCATTATAACAATCCTATACAACAATAAACATTAGGTTGAGCTTGTTACTCGTATCAATACTTACTTGTTGTATTTTATTTGACATTTGAATCGAAATAATTTGGAAAATTCACATGCGAATTTTATAACACCAATGCAGAGTCTGAAATAAAGAAACAATAGAATACAAAACTAGGCACAATCGAATGAGTAAACAACAGAAACAGTAGGCAAATAGACGGATGCAAAACTAACAACCACCAAGTGAGGGGAGACACATATGACGATACCAAACAGTGAATCGTGGTGGCTTTATTTTTATTGGGAGGAATACATTTGTTGTTGTCAAAAGAGAGGAAAAATGAGCGCAAATAGAGGTAAAGTAGAGGGATGTATGAATATATTTTTGATATTAATGAAATGTTTACATTTCTTGGAAAAAAATAGTGGCTTTCTCATTATTAAATGATTTTTTATTTGTATGATTAGGACCAATATTTTGCGGTGTTACATACTCTTAAGACTTCCTAAGAATATATTCTCCTTAAAGTCTTCTGGAGGAAGAGGCCTGCAGATCTTTTTATATTAACTAGTCAGTAGTTACCCAATGAGATACATTGAAAACCTCCTAATGCACCCACCTTAACTTAATTTTAGACCAACGATTACACAAATTTACTGAACTGACTTCAACTTGTTAAAGGACTTCGTACCTGAACTCATGAAACGACACAACAATTTAAATTGAATATTTTTCTAGTATTCGCATTTTTACTCTCCTCTCTCTCTATCCCCCACTCAATATAGTTTTAACAATGACGTTTTGTTCATTCATTATTATTGTCCTTTGGATCCCTGTGTCATTGTATTCACGGTGCCGGTCCTGCCTTAGCTAGTGGAGTTGTTGTTTAATTTCTATTTTTCTCCACTTATCCGAGAAATGCATTGTGAGCATCAAAGCAAAAATGTTTAAATGTTTGACACTTATTGTTTGGTTGGGAAAATTTTTAAGTATCTTCAACCAAGATGAAGAGAATGATGAGAAGGAGGAGAACGATCAGTTGGAGTGTGCGAAGGCGGTATCTACTTGATGTTCTAGTGAGTTTTTTTTTTTGTTATTTTGTTTAGTAATATTTTTGTCTGTATTCCTTATTATTGCTGCTGTCAACGTGAATACAAAGATGCTGAACACGTTCTCCATCCAACCAGTGGGAGCTGAAATGATGACAAGAAAATGAGTAGTGTATTGAGTCCTTAAAATGGGACATTTTACGTGTTTGTTGCGTTGCTAAGGTTTTTTTCTTAGTTCGAAGAAAAATAAATGAATGCATGAATATTTTGAGGGTTTTAGTTTTGTTGTTGTTGTTGCAGCTATTTTGCTAAGCATTTATTTTGCGTTTAAGAAGTTACACATAATTACATTTGGTTGTCTTATTTTTTAATTGCTTTTTTTGCATTGCTTTTGTTTGTAATTACTAAAGTATCCTGATGACATGTTCCTAGTTTTTGGTGTGTTCTATTTGATATTATGTAGTACGTGCTGGGAAAATTATTATTTTCAGTATGGTAGTTTGTTGGTTTGTTTGTGTTGTTGTGGGAAACTGCGCAAATTATTAAGATAACAGAGAATTCTTGTATTCAGTTTTCCGAATTTTCTTAAATATTTTTTTAATTAAAATTATATGATATCTATAATTTTAAATTAAATTAAAAATAATCATGCCAAGGTTGACACATTTATGTTGAAAAATTCAGAGTTATTTTAACTTATCATAACAAATATCATTAAAAAAGGATTCCATGTTACATACAATTGTACAAAGACACAAAGCCCTGTACGACATAGAGTGAATTTTAGAAAATAGTCATTATGTATGTCGGGGAGGTACTAGAACGAATAGATTTTTAATATAGGTTTGGCAAATATTTATTCTACCCTTGTACCGAATAGATCCAATATTCGGATTCATGGTAGGTTTGGTACTAATATTAGGATGTGTCTTGAATGAAATAGGATACCCCGTTCTTTTTACATTAAATCTAAAAAAGTACTGTGAAATTTCTATGAAAAAAATTGTTAATTTGTTTGTCCTAAATCGACGTCTACATATTAGAGGTATATATTATATATACCGATTGATCTTGTTCAGTGACTTATACTCAAATTTGATGAAGAATATATTTGTTCTTTATACCATAGCGGGAAAAATCGGTACAAACTCGGAATAAGATCGGTTTTAACACAAAAATTGGTCTTCATCTTTTTTAAGATTGACATTTAGACTGATTATCAAATTTTTGTATACTTTAAGACTTATAGTAAAACTTGCTATAAAGTCGTTTTAAACGAGTTGTCAACCATTTCTGGAAAAGGAAACCGAAAAGATCCCTCCAGAGAGTCTAATGAGGGTTAACGTATTAGACACAAATATTTCTCACGTGGTTTTAAGTAACATTGCTAATCCGAATATTTTCAAATGTCTTGAGGAATATTACTTTAGGTTACCATCCAGACGTTAACATTCAAAATGCCTATACACGTGTCTTTTATTTTCAGGCCCTCAATCACAGAATATATGATAATTACACTATGCAACATAAAAATGTTGCACAGTGTAATTATCGGGTATGTTCTGGAACTCACGGCGTGTTCTTTTCACTTCACACATACACTTCACCTCAGAAGCTAACTCCTGTTCTGCTTCTCACGTGAATTGAAATTTTGAACTGCGACAAAAATAAACGTCGACATGGTACTTTGCAGAAGTAGTGTTGCCATACAATATAAACTGTATTCGTTTTTAACATTGTTTCTGTATTTTTTAGTAATTTCGTTAATTCTAACTATAATTTTATTATTTTTTTTATATTTTATTATTCGCAACATAAAATATATGTATGAAAAACTCTGTAATATCATTAATTTGTTGATTGATTTAAGGGGAACATTTGGTAACCCTATCTTCTTCGGCCTTACTTCAAATCAGCTGTTTGTGTCAAGCAAGAAATTCAGTTGAAGAAATTTCAAGACAAACCTTAGTATCTATTTAAAATTTGATTTAATGGCGTTTCATGTTTATTTTGTGATTTTAAACAATTTATACGCATTAACAACATATTAATCTATCATCATGTTCCTTTTTTATTTCAAAAAAGATTTTATTTTATATGGAAAAACATGAATACACCCGACTCTCACTATGAAAATGTAAGTGTAAAGAATACACCTCAAATGGGTGTAAAGTGTGTTACAGAACACCTCGGCGTGTGTTCGATACACTTCTGCCGTTGAAGTGAATGCCAGAACATGCCCGTATCATATATTCTAAAAAAATTGCCTAGAATCATCAAAATATCTATGTATATCCAAATTACAGCCACTTCTGTGGGACTACCTCTCCGCTTGAAAAATGCGACTAACAACCCCAAGTACCGAAATTTGGACGGACTATGTCAAAACATGGACATATAGGTATAATTTTCTGGGTAGATGCATCCTAGCATCCAAACCCAAATAATCGGGCATGTTCTGGCATTCACTTCAACGGCAGAAGTGTATCGAACACACGCCGAGGTGTTCTGTAACACACTTTACACCCATTTGAGGTGTATTCTTTACACTTACATTTCCATAGTGAGAGTCGGGTGTATTCATGATTTTTCATACAAAAGAAAATCTTTTTTGAAATAAAAAACGGACATGATGATAGATTGATATGTTATTATTGCGTATAATTTGTTTAAAATCGCAAAAAGGACATGAAACACCATTAAAACAAATTTTAAATAGATACTAAGGTTTGTCTTGAATTTTCTTCAACTGAATTTCTTGCTTGACACAAACAGCTGATTTGAAGTAAGGCCGAAAAAGATAGGGTTACCAAATGTTCCCCTTAAATCAATCAAGAAATTAATGATATTACAGAGGTTTCATACATATATTTTATGTTGCGAATAAAAAAATATTAAAAAATAATAATAAAATTGTCGTTAGAATTAACGAAATTACTAAAAAATTACAGAAACAATGTTAAAAACGAATACAGTTCATATTGAATGGCAACACTATTTCTGCAAAGTACCATGTCGACGTTTATTTTTGTCGCAGTTCAAAATTTCAATTCACGTGAGAAGCAGAACAGGAGGTAGCTTCTGAGGTGAAGTGTATGTGTAAAGTGAAAAGAACACGCCGTGAGTTCCAGAACATACCCGAATAACTTTTTTGATGCGTTAATAAGACTAAAATCTTCAAAATACAAAAAATTTGGTGTTACTGTTATATTAGAACTATACAAAACGTAAACTTAAATTGCATATATTTGGCAAGCAAATTTGACAACCCATGATAACCTGAAAAAACCAATTAGAACAAATTCGGTTAAAAGCTTTTGGGGGTTACCCGGATGCATAGGTCAATATTCATAATTTTTGGTAGACAAATTTTATACCCAATAAGAGAACAAAATGTTAAATTACAGCCAATTTGGTTTAAACATCTCTACAAAATATTGAAATGTGAAGTGCAACCGAAATGTGGAGTGATGATTTTTAGTAGGACGATTTTATACCCAGTGTGAACCCAAATATTAAATTAGATCTGATAATGTTGATACCCTACACTACTTCCACGAAAATATATCTTTCTGTGGTACTACATTCTGAGCTTGGCCAATATTTCGCGATATTTGCACCCTCTTGACCGACTAGAGGTCAAATAATCTTACTAATATACAGTACAGCTCTTCTTATAACTTGTCCTGATTCCCTTCGCCGTGGGTTGTATAGAGATGTTCGTCTTTCAATTGTGGAAAAAACACATAAATAAAAAGTTGTCGGTCCATTTTATCACAATATTATTATCTTTAACCGAACCTGGATCCTCGTGGAAAATTTCAAATCGATCAGCGCTATATTTCCGCTCTCTAGTATGGTAATGAATAATATATGAATACGTAAGCACTTGTAAATATTTAAGTGTATCTCCCACATAGTACATACGACAATATAATTGGTATCAATTTAAAGCTCAATCACTCCTCTTGGATATATTATCAACTTATCGGGTCTATGTCCTTTAGAGGTAAATTTATACGCTAAAGAATACAAATTTTGTCAACTTCCCCACAAACGTCAGGGCCATAATTGCGGCCTCTGTAGCGACCAGAAAAACCGACAACAATTAAATATTTCATCCCCTAAATATTAATCAATCTTTATCAAAAACAATAGGTCAGAACCCATCCTACATGCAAAATTTCGTGAAGATTGGTCCATAACTGTGGTCTGTATCGTGTTTACAAATTATAATGGACGGACGGACTATCGGACACACATGTCTAGACCGACTCAGCTAGTCGAGATATGATGATCGGTATATTTATACCCTGACAACATAGTTGAATTGGGTATAAGTACCAAATATTGAGGGGTATCGTTATATGCTCAAAACATGGTCCAATATTGATAATTCTGGGGGGAGATTTTCTGTGCGGTGATGCATATTTCCAGTCGCGTCGATCTTGGCACAACCGTATCCAATATGAAATACCATGTTTCGAAATATTGTCTTCCACTTGATCTTTCCATCGAATTCGTGGCCTTCCCCTTCTTCGTGAACCATCAGTTGGCTCGCTTTTATATGTCTTTTGTGCTGGAGCATCCTGATCCATTCTCACAACATGACCTAGCCACCGTAGTCGCCATATTCAGATCCATACCTCAGCACGGGTAGTATCAGCGTCTTGTAGCGAGAGTTTGGTCTGGCGAGAGGTGGCATTGTTTCTGAATTCCTTATTTAAACCTCTTCTCAATTTGTTGAAGAGTGGCTGTATGACCTTTTCCACCAGGATATTTAAAAAAGAGGCTGTCACCTTGTTTGAACCCTCGTTCGGTATTGAAGGGCTCCGAGAGATCCTTCCCGACATTAACTGCTGATCAGTTAAAGTTATGCAGCATAGCCGTATTAATTTTGCAGTAATGCCGAACGCTGACATGTCTTTAAACACCTCTGAGCGGATTGAACTGCGATTTTATAGTCTACGAATAGGTGAAATGTGACGATGTGTTTTTCGTGCATCTTCTCCAGGATATGGGGCAGCGTGAAATGCTGGTCTATGGTGGATTTGCCAGGTCTGAAGCCGCATTGGTATGGTCCAATAATGTTATTGACCATTGGAATTAGTCGTTGACACAGCACGCTGGTTATCACTTTATATGCGATGGGGAAGAGACTAATTCCTTGAAGATTTAACTGATATACTTTGTTAGCATCAAGTGACGGCAAGAGTGCTTCTTAAACTTTAAACACATTTATCTCGAAACAATGTTTTTGGCGAATGGCGGATACGATAAGTGAAAAACTATTAATCCAATTGCTTCTAAATTTTAATACGTTATTCTGGAGCTCATACGTTGTATGAGCCAGGATAAATATAATCGGTGAAGATCTTCCCTATTTAAAAATTTACTATTTTTCTCTTCTCAATTTTTAAATGTTTTTTTTATTTATTTAAATTATAGTATGATTACATAAAGAATTGATAAATTTTTAAGGCAAATGCTTCTCATCTGCGATTCAAAATAAAGGAAATATTCCTTAAAGAATTCAAAATCTGTAACACGCCTTAGTCTTTGTGTCACATATCCATGTTACATGTTATTATACTACCATTGTGTGGTACCATTAATGACAATGAACTCGTTCCATATTTTTTTGTAATGTCAATGGTTATGGGAGGAGTACATCTAGATGTTGTTAAACTTTGACATCTATTCAAATGGGAGGGTGTGTGTATTGGAAAGGCATGAAATGCTTAGTAAGTGTCTGTAAATGGATGTGATGGGACTTGTGATGGGAATCGTGTATTTTTACCAAACCCTCAAATGTTTTTGTTTTTCCTTTTTGGACACAGATGGTAATCGATGAAAATTGATGTGTTTGAGTCGTGTATCGAAAAATGTATAGAATCAGAATGTCAGATCAACAGGAATAACAAACAACAAACACCATCATCTTCCCTCGATGTCATCACCTTGCTTAACAATGGCCATGAATGAGTTCTCCCAAAACGGAAGATTTGACACCAA
>NW_026889554.1:0-130085 GCF_032173495.1 Musca vetustissima
TCCCACATCAGAGCACATACAACAATATAATTGTTCTTAATTTAAAGGTCAACCACTCCTCTTGGATATAATATCAACTTTTCGGGTCTATGTCCTTCAGGGGTAAATATATACGCTGTAGAATACAAATTTTGTCATTTTTCACACAAAAGTCAGGGTCCATTTGACCCGCTAAATATTGACCGATCTTTATCAAAACAGGCATGCTTATTCTTTGGCCCGACCCCCTTCTCCATGCAAAATTTCACGATGTTCGGGCCATTATTGCGGCCTGTGGAGCGACCAGAAAAACCGACAAAAATTTAGTATTTGGTCCATTTCATCCCCTAAATATTAACCGATCTTTCCCAAAAACAATAGGGGTCTTCATTGGCCAGAACCCATCCTACATGCAAAATTTCGTGAAGATTGGTCCATAACTGTGGCCTGTATCGTGTTTACAAATTATAATGGACAGACGGACGGACGGACACACATGTCTAGATCGACTCAGCTAGTCGAGATATGACGATACTTAAAGGTGGGTCTAGGACCAATATTTCGCGGCGTTACAAACTTTTGGGGCTGCACAAAGCTATAATACCTGACAACATAGTTGTGTAGGGTATAAAAAACATTAATGAAAATGTATCAAATTTATATTTCTATCGCTTCCACATCTTTCCTATAATTGAGCCATTGCCATATATATGTGTAACACATATGAATAGCGAGTTATTCCTTGAAGAAAGATTTGCTTCCTCAAACTTTCCCAGCAGGCAGATTGAGTAAATTGAAAACAGGAGCACATTTAATACAGAACAATTTCAAATTGTATGCGTTCCCAATTTTCCTGTTGGGTGATTTTTAAAAACATAATTTGTCAAATTCATATTGACACTAGTATTACGTTGGAATCAAATCAGCTGGGATTTGCTGTTACCTTTTATAATTGTACCATGGTTAATATTTAAAAATTTCACCCATACAAATGTCAAATTTATTTTTTGGTATCATGAAGTTTGTAATCCCAGTTTTTCAACCTGAGAGTCTGTAATTTGGAACATTATTTTTTTCAGAAAGTATGAACAATCAATTACTACATAATGCAATAATAAAGGCTATCCCGATCGATTTAATGGTGCAGGGTATGGTATCGACTAGCTGAGACGATCTAGACATGTGTGTCCGTCCGTCCGTCTGCCCATTATAATTTGTAAACACGATACAGGCCACAGTTATGGACCAATCGTCACGAAATTTTGCATGTAGGTGGGTTCTGGCCAATGAAGATCCCTATTGCTTTTGGTAAAGATCGGTTAATATTTAGGGGATGAAATACTAAAATACAAATACTAAATTTTTGTCGTTTTTTCTGGTCGCTCCAGAGGCCGCAATTATTGCCTGAACATCGTGAAATTTTACATGGAGAAGAGATTTGGGCTAGAGAATATGCATGCCTGCTTTGATAAAGATTGTTCAGCGGGTCAAATGGACCCTGACTTTTGTGTGAAAAATTACAAAGTTTGCATTCTATGACTTATATATTAACTCGTGAAGCATATAGACCCGCGAAGTTGATAGTGTATCCAAGAGGAATGGTTGACCTTCAAAATTACTTCAATTACATTGTCGTATGTACTCGGATGTGGGAGTTACACTTACGTATTCATATATTATTTAGTAACCCATTACCACACTAGAAGGCGAAAATATAGCGCTGATCGCATTGAAATTTTCCATGAGGATCCAGGTATGGTCGAGGACAACGCCTATAATTTTAGATGATCAGATAATAATATTGGGATGAAGTGGACCGAAAACTTATTTTTTTGTGCTTTTTGGAGTCGATCTTAATTTCACAATTGAATGCCAAACATCACAACACAACCAACGGTGAAGGGAATCTGGACAAGTAATTAGATCGATTGTACAGAATATTAGTAATATTTGTTGACCTCTACAACCACACAAAGTTAGAATTTCGTGGAGGTTATGTAGGGTATCGTACGGTCGGCCCCGTCCGACTACTGTTTTTTATTTATTTTCAATTCAGATTTCAGTTAATTAACTTCTTGGATTACTCATCGAAAGGTCCAGTGTTTAAAAAAAATTTAAACTTTCTATGATCACGATTCACTTTGTTATCTTTTATATTTTGAAGACGTTTTCACTAAAATCTATTTTTTTAATTATTGATAAATATAATTTTTCTTAAAGAAAAATGTCTTTATATTTTTTTTATTAAAAACATCAAATTTTATCTTTATGTTTGTCACGAGCCAACCGCACACGAACTTCCCAACACGCATGCACACAATGGGTTAAATACACAAAACCCTTACCGCACATAAAAAACAAAACCAAACCGAACCGGTTTATTAACAAAACACAATTTGTCTCGTTGCTGTTGTTGGATTTTTGATGAATGCATTTTTGTTATTGTTTCGGAAAATATTAAAAGGGACTTTTTTTCTTTGGTTTTTATTTTTTTGTCGCCCTCGCCCTGAGGGCTCTCCTGCACTCCTCAACAACTAATTAAGGTAATTTGTATGCCTAATGTGTCACCATCATTGGGTTGGAGTAATATATTCCAGAATGCCATCAGGCTAACAAATAGGCCCGTATGTTCACTTCACCTCTCTCTTTGGGTAGGGAACCTGATTCAAAAGACTTCAAAATAAATTTGAAGCTAAGCTAAAATAAAGGCTTTCAAACCAAACATCAATGCGACATTATTTTACTGGAGTTAGAACATACCTACATACATATGGATGTATCGTATGTATGTCCATGCCATACAAGCCAATGTCCGTAAACAAGTAAAGTCAACTGTGTTATTGATAAAACATCCGGTAGATTTGGTGGCTTCATTTCGGACGCACATAGCTCGAAACTGCTACACGCCTCCACCCACGCCAACATCCATCAATGTTCGTAAAAAGCTAGTTTTATTTTTTGTTTTATTTTACATTTGTGTTTTTGTTTTTATTTTAAATGTGGTTTGTTGTTGTTGTTATTATTGTTGCCTCTGTTGTTATTTTCATTCTAGATAAAAAAAGAACTTAATTAGAATTAAATTTGCTGTCTATTTTGTTTCTATCTAGAATCTGAATTTACTTAATTGTAGTATTTAATTTTGTTATTGTTTCTGATTTCTGCTCCACTTCGTATAAAAAAGGCACTGCAAAAACAAACGACGACAAAAAATCCGAAACAGGTTCTAATATCAATAATGCGAAAAAGTGGAATTTGTGTGGAACATCATGAAATCAAATACAGGTGATTTTGGTTTTGTATCGGGTAATTTATTTACGAGAGTCATAGTTTGAATATCGAGAAAAATTCCGAAGGGAAAAACATTTATCGCACGTAAATCTACTTTTTGGTACAGCCTTCATGTAGATTTATCGACTTATTTAGAGTGTATAGAACCTTCAGGCCACTATACAGGGTGAGATAAAAACTGCAACAAATTCAGACGCCATAATTTTTATTATTATTATTTATTTTTTTTTTTTTTTTTTGAATGAAAGCAAAAAATGTCGGAAATATCATAAAATTTTAGAATACGTTTAGATTTGTTCGAATTGGCCACCTTTGGCACAAATTATGGCCTTCAAACGTCGCACGCTGCCCGAATGTTGCTCTGAGGTATTTTGGTCCATTCCTGGCAAAGCGCTTGCTTGAGGTGATCAACACTTTGGTACACTTAGTGCCAATCTTGCTTTCCAAAATACTCCAGACACAATAGCCCGACGGATTGGTATCCAGAGATTTTGGTGGCCATTGTGCGCTGGAAATGAAGCGAAGAACCTCATTTTTTAGACCTTCTTGGGTGGCGCGTGCTGAGTGCGATGGTGCCGGAATCCTGTTGGAATGTCCAAGGTCTGCGGTCAAAATATTTGCGTACCCAAGGCTTTAATACACCCATCAGAAGATTTTCGCTATAACATTCGTCATTTATTCTGATGCCACGGTCGATTAATACGAGCGGAGAGCGACCATCGGCTGTTATGGCGGCCCACACCATCACCATGGCCGGCGCTTGAGTTCTGGTGGTCAACCGAAGGTGCACATTTTCAGCAATGTAATGTAGCAGCTGTCGGACGAGTGGCTTAGAAATGACAGCAGTCTGAAGTTGATTGCAGTTTTTTTATCTCACCTGTGCAGGAACACTTCTGGATCAAAGCCCGAACAATTTTCTGTATTTAAACAAGGCAGCATGGTCTGGCGTTGTGTACCATTTAATACTCTACAGAACTACCTCCGGACCTGCATTGGTAAATCCAATTTTTGGTCAAGTTTTTCAATCAAATTTGATATTTTGGTTTTTCATTCGGTAGCAAATCACTCTGCGCCTGATCCTGTAAAAGACCCACGAAAAACACATCGACACATTCCACCTATTCATCGACTATAAAGTCGCATTCGACAGCCCTATCCGTTCAGAGGTGTTTAAAGCCATGTCTGCGTTCGGCATTCCTGCAAAATTAATACGGCTATGAAGGATAACTTTAAGTGGCACAAGGTCAGTTTGTCGTGTGATCTTTTTAACATCCTGCTGGAAAAAGTCATACGAGATGAAAATGTGAACATCGCATACGCCGATGATATCGACATAATGGGTCGAACATTGAGAGCGTTAACAGGCACCTTTGATGAAATCGAGAAGGAGTCTGCCAAAATGGGTTTGGTAGTAAAGGGCAAGAAGACCAAGCTGATGGTATCAACGCCCAACTATAGAACTTGAGAACTATTGCTTCGAAGTAGTCAAAGATTTTATATACCTTGGTGCCGCCAAATTCGGAGGAGAATCGTGTTGGCCAAAAGATGTTACTTGTTACTTCAGAAACAAGGTCACCTCTCGCCAGACCCAAATCACACTTTACAAGACGCTGATACTACCCGTGCTGTTGTATGGATCTCAGGCATGGGCGCAATCAGATTAGGCAGCTCATGGAGTGTTTGAGAGAAAAAATTATACGAAAGATCTATGGGCCTATCTGCGTTGACGGTGTATATCGCCGTCGAAAGAACCCAGTTCTCGGACATCGACATAGTCAGACGTATTGAGCGGTAGCGACTACGTTGCCCCCGCTCAAAAGGCATATAAAAGCGAGCCAACTGACGGATAACGTAGAAGTGGAAGACCACGAATTCGATGGAAAGATCAAGTGGAAGACAACATCTCAAAGCATGGTCTTTTAAATTGGAAGAGCTGCGCACAAGACCGACGCCTCTGGAAATCTTTTTTAAGATGTTTGGTTACAAAATATTTCTACCAAAAATGATCAATATTGTTCCACTTTTTAGATTAGAACTATATAACGACACCTTCCAAATTTCGTCATGGTGGGAAGGATTATAATATTGCTCTATCTTCCAATTTTCGGTACTTTGTGATGGAGTTTTTCAACCTAAATGGCTGTAATTTGATATTTAGGGTTTTCATTCGGTAGAAAATCTTACTACTAAAAATAATAGAAATTGGTCCACTTTTTAGTGTGACCCCCCACTAGGGCTACATTTAAAATTTCGGAATTTTGGGTCACGTTTTTAACCAAATTTGCTGTATATTTATATTTTGGGCTCTCTTTGGGTATAACATATTCTTATAAAAAGTTATCAATATTAGTCCACTCTTTGGTATTCCAAATATCGGTATTATCTGGAAGAGTTTGGTCGTGTTTTCCAATCAAATTGGCTACAATTTCATATTTTCTCATTTGATAGCTAATCGTCTTTCCAACAATTTTCAATATTGCCCCCATATAATGATAACCCTTTTATCCGGTATTTTGGGCACGTTTTCCAAACAAATTGGCTGTAATTAAATTTTTCGAGATCTTATTGGGTGTTAAATTTTCCTACCAAAAATCATCAATATCGGTTTTATATTTTGGTATAGCCCCAATATAGTGGTAGCGCCTCATTTCCAGTATTTTGATGGCCTCATTTTCCCACAGAAGTGCCAAACATATATACAGAAAATAATCAATATAAGCCCATGTTTTGAAGGATTCAACATGTCGAAGGTTTTATTTGACCTATTTTACCATTGTAGTGGTAGTAATTGGGCATTCCGGGATATTGGACGGTAAACACCAAATTTTTTCGGAAGATTATGTATAATATATATTTCCATGCTTTGTCGACCCTCATTTTTCGATATTATTATGTTTTTAAACGAATTTTCTCATCAAATTGGCTTTAATTTGGAATATCGGATTCTGGATGAATAAAAAAATCTTTCCAGAAATTATTCAATATGGGTTAATGTTTTGGTATAGCTCCCACACAAATACCCGATTTAATTTTCGATATATTAAGGTTCCTACCTCAGTTTTCAAATCTGAGTGCCGGTAATTTGGAACAAGACCCAAAAACACATGCAATAACGTTGTTCCTATATAAAAGTCCCAACCGATTAACGGAATTTTGAATGCAGTGGTGGCTATACAAAATATGACCCGGCCGAAATTATATAAAACATTTTGCACTACAAATGGAAATATAAAAAATACGAATTTAAAAAAAACATTTTAAATTTAATTTTTGAATGTTTCAAATATATTTACAGTTTTTCTCTGCTCTCTTTTAAAAACTATTTTTTAATAAATGGACCACTATGGCAAATTTTTAATATTTTGTGTATTAATAATTTTTTTTTCAAAATTCAAGTTATTTATTTTTATTCAAAAAATTGATAAGTAACGGCGAAGCTAAACAAATTTTATTGATATTAATAAAAATTAACACCATTGTAATAAACTTTAATTTTTTTTTAAAAATATTACGCTAATATTTATTTAATATGTTTGCATTGACAATTTTTCAACCTTTAAATACCAGCTTCGTTAAAATAAGTGAATTATTTACTTATTTGATTTGCTTCATAACATTTACAAACAATATAACAACAATGTGTTGTTGTTTTTATTTTGCAGCTGTTGATTTAACATGTGATTGTTGTTTTTGTTGTTGTTATAATTATAATAAAAAACTTTGGTTGGTAGTTAAAGGTCGTTGAAATATTAAAATTCATAACAAATTGCAGTTGAAATAAAAAAATACACACACGTACTTATTGACAGGCAGACAGGTAGTTAGGTTGGTGAGTATGTTGATGGAATAAATTACACAATTAAAAAAAAAACAAAAAAATAACCAAAGAACAACTTCAAGACCGGAAAACAAAAAAAAATCAAAAATTTTCACGAACTTATCATTTAGAATAGTAATAATCTTATATTAAGATCTCTTAGCACTTTAGTATATATTATAAAAAATAATATCTTTGCTTTGTTTTTTTTTTATTTTATCATTCACTTGTGTAATTTTTTTGTTATAATATTGCATCAAATTCTTACATTTATTTTTTCCCGCAATTTCGTTATTTTTCTCTCTTTGTGCAAATCTTCATCGTTTGTTTTTGTTTGTGATTATTATTGTTTCATTTGTATATTTCTTTGTCAAACACACACAAAAAATCTCAATGAATTTTATTTGTTTTTTCGTTCGTTTGTTACGCGTTGCTTTATGACATTTGACAAAGTACCCGTTTAGTAAGTTTCCCGCTCCTTTTGCGACTTTACGGTTTCAAGTTTTATTCACAACTGTTTGAAGTAAATACAAGTGGAGCTACTTTTAAGCAAGCCAACTGATGAGTCTCACTATTCTACTGTTGTTTTTGTTATTGGGGCAAATAAACACTCTCACTCTCTAATGGCATTATTCTCTGATATTCTCCATTGTGTGCTCTGTTCGTTGTGCTGGCTTCCATTGATCATCATCAACGTATGTTGAAATAACCGTTAACAAGTTACTTGTATTCTTACGCTCTTTATACAGGACACTGTTCACACTCTCAATGCTCTTTATCTCTCTCAGTGTACTCACCTTAACTCACCTGTTGCTGTTCGAATGGCCTTAGTATTGCTGTGTTGACACTTTGTTAACTGTCTATTGGGGGAATGTGGATGGAGATAACAGTGTGAGTCAAAATTATTGTTACGAGAGACAACATATAATATAAAATATTAAAACATAAATTTTAATATTTTTTGAATTTTAATTTTTAAGTAATATTACAGAAGTACGAAAATTCTACCAACGGGTAAAACACCAAACCGAAGGGTTTGGTGCAGGCACGTCCTCCTGCAGAGATGAAGAAAGAAACCTGGTGACAGATACAGGCTGCAAAGTATCTGGAAGGAGCATTTTGAAAAACTTTTGGTATCAAATAGTAGCGGTGAAGAGGATACCCCAGAACCAATAATAGATTGTATACCACCAAGCCAAGATGAGGTCAGAATAGCAATCAATCGGCTTGCTTAAAAGTAGAATATTTAAGCAGCAGGTGCTGATGGGTTACCAGTCGAACTATTGAAGACTAGTGGTCAGATGCTGGTAAGGAGCATGCACCAGCTGATTAGTACAATTTAACTTGAAGAATGCATGCCCAATGATTGGAACCTCAGCATCCTGTGACCCGTGCACAAAAAAGGAGACAAGACGATATGTGCCAACTATAGATATCGCATATAAAGTGCTGTCCAGCGTACTGTGTGAACGACTGAAGCCAATGGTCAATGACATTATTGGACCATACCAATGCGGCTTCAGACCTGGCAAATCCACCATTGAGCAGATTTTCACTCTGCGCCGATGACATCGACATCATGGGAAGGAGTCTGCCAAAGTGGATCTGGCAGTAAACGGCGAGAAGACCAAGCTGATGGTGTCAACGCGCAAGACGTCCAGTAGACTCGAACCAACCGACGCGCCTCGAAATCTTTTTTAAGCTCGGCTTATGGAACGAAAGTTCTGTCACATGCCAGCTAAGTAAGTAATATTACAACCACAAACGTGGATTTTTTAAATAGATTTTTATGAGCAATATTAATTAAAATAAAATAAATTTAAAAAATGCATAAATTTGTTCAGAATCGCATAAACTTGTTGCCTCTATTGTTGATTTTTTTCTATTTTATTTAGAACAATATTCGGAAAAAAATTTGTATTGCTCCATTTGGGTAGCGCCGCTCAGTTTTCACATCATGATGTTAATAGGTTTTTGTGTATGCGATGCGAACACAACCTACCTCACATATTGTCTGTGTGTGGTCCTTCGATGTACATTTGATTGAAATCTTGTTGATTTAAAGTGATTGCTGCTTTCGTGTGTTTATTTGTAGAACTCAAATATTTATATTAAAAATATGAAAGAAATGCAGTTGAAAAATAATCTTTTTAAAAACCAAGCCTAAGATGATAAAATTTTGTTAAAAAGTTGATAAAATTGGTTAAAATATTCTTAAAAAATTTAAACATAAGGCTTTAAAATTTTGTTTAAAAAATATTCTTAAAAAATTTTAAGATTTTGTTTATGGCTGTTAAATTTTGTTAAAAATATTCTTATAAAATTCATACCAAAGATTGTTAAATTTTGTTGAAAAATCCACGCACAATAATGTTTAATTTTGTTCAAAAATATTCTTAAAACAATCCAATGATAAAACTGTTAAATTTAAAAATATTTTTTAGAGATTCCCGGCCTATAGCAATATTTTTTTATATTATTTAAAAATTCCACGCATATTAATTTTTAAAAAATAATAATATAATAATATATTTAATATATATTTAGATATTAATATTCATTATAAGAATAAAGCTAAAAAATCCTCTTAAGCCAGTAATATTTCCTAAAAAATATTTTTTTATTTTATTTCAATTATAACATGTATATCGAAGCCTTTAGGCCAATATATTAAAAAATCTCGCCTAAGGTATTGATTTTATTATTAAAACATATTACAAATTCTTCATTACCTATAATTAAATTCGGTTTGTGTATCCCTTCTAGACCTAATTTGATCAGCTAATTGTTTACATTTGCTATGTCTTTTTCTAAACACATATAGTTTATCATAAAATATTTATCAACCTCATGCATATCGAAGCCCTTAGGTCAATAAATGCGAACAAAATCACGCCTTGCATATAAAAATTCATTATTAAAATATATTAAAAATCCCCTATAACCTATAATCAAATTCGATCTCTGTAACCCTTCTAGCCCCAAATTTGATCAGCTGATTGTTTACATTTGCCATGTCTTTTTCTAAACAAATATAGTCTATCATAAAGTATTTATCAATCCCATTCGTAAACATATAAGTAAATCAGCCATTTTGTCTTATGTGCCTGCTTTATCCTCTATTCTCTGCTGTCTCCCATAATCTCTCGCATGAAACTGGTTCCTTGCATTCATTTCACTGAACACGTTCATTTGAACTTGTTCGTTCCGAAACGACACAACTCTAGGCGAAGAAGAACAGGAAAAAAGAAAAAAAACAATTATTTAGGGGAATTCTCCAAATAAATTGTTGTTTTTGCCATTGCATTTGGCATCAGCTTTAACTAATTTAATTAAATTGTTATTAATAATTAAACTACAAAGCAATAAACCCAACTGTGTGAGTGAGTGCGTTTGTGCGTCCGTGCAAAATCAAACAAGCAAGCAGGGCAGCCGTAATGTTCTGAAAGTGTCTCGAAGTGCAGTGCATGAAGAAGAACGAATTAAATAGAATAGAAATAGAAAGTGAATACAGTAAAGAAAAGAAAATATAGTAGATTAAAACAATTGTAAATTGTTGTTAAATATTGTTTTGTAAAATAATAAGATAAACAAGTGCAAACTGGTCATGGGCGAACACACGAAAAGTGCCTCTACAGCAGCTCAAAATGCAGCGGCCCTAGCGGCAGAGGCAGAATTGCAACAGCAGCATCATCATCAGGCCACCACAAGTGGGAGTGCTGGCTTAACTCCCTCTGCAGCAGCAGCATCATCGGATGCACCCAGAATTAATGCATTAACGACCAAGGATGCGCGAGAATTACAAGAAATACGCAATTTATTATGGGGACCAAATATACGGCTGGATGTATTTCGTCGTTGGTCTCAAGGTGGGTGTGGGTATTCAAAAAAAAAAAAAAAGCAAATGAAAAACGACGAGCATCATCCTCCACCGTATCTGGTGGGTGGATGGCATATTTTGCTGATGAGTTGTGTGTTCCCTATATTACATTCCATTTGGTTGTGATTTTGCCCCTACCAATCCCCTGCCCTTTAAGGTGCTGTCAAAAATTATCATTGACACCTGCTGTTACTTTGTATTTATTGTATTTATTAATTTTCCTCCCGCCTGCCATTGCACCCCACTCCCTGTTGTGTTTATCATCATCATAAAACGTGTATGCTTTTCGTTTTTTATGGTCAAGGAGTAGAGGGGTTTAGGAGATGGATATTTTTTTAATTTTTGTTTTTCTTTTTGATTTAAAAATAATTGAAATTCCATGAAGGATGAGTCACGAGCCATAACGATGCCAATGCAATTTTTTCTTGGCCGTGTTCTAGCCCCCCCGTATTCAATCATGTATATTGCTGTGTTGTTTATGTGTTTGGGCGATATTGTGTGTGCGGATTAGAAATTGACCATATTGCCGCTTTTTTATGTGCATTCTACAATTGTTTGTTGTTTTATTTTTTTACCGGCACAACTTGTTTTTAATTTATTGTTATTGTAAAAATACCTTATTTTTTGTGTTATTAATATTGATATTTGCCTTGTTGTTGGTAATGTTTTTATCTTTACAATGCATGTTAAATTTGGCCCCACTTTGTCTCACTATTTTTAGTTCATCGTAAAATTGAATTATTTTTTAACCAATGGTTTGAAATTATCATCGATATCGGCATATCCCAATAAGATTTTGAAAAGTCTACCACAATTATTCCTTTGGTCCCTCGGAGGCATCTTCGACTGATAGTCTTTCAAAAAAAATTATTTTTTTTTAATCTACAACTAAAAATCCTTAAATATATTTATTTGTAAATATTTACGATTGATAGTCTTTGAAAAAAGGTTTGTTTTAAATCTACAACTAAAATTCCTAGAAAAAATATTTTTTTAAAAATCTATACCAGAAAGACTTTTAAAAACGCTTCAAAAAATATTTTTTAAAAATCTATGCTCGACATTTTTTTTAATCCAAGCCTGAAAAAATATTTTTTAAAAATCTACTGTGAAAAAAATATTTTTTAAAAATCTACGTCTGATTTTTTTTTAATCTACGCCTGAAAAAAATATTTTTTAAAAATCTAAGCCGATATTTTATTAATCTACGCCTTAATAACTTACTTACTTAGCTGGCTTGTGACAGCACTTTCGTTCCATAAGCCGAGCTTAGAAAAGATTTCCAGGTGCGTCGGTCTTTTGCGCAGTTTTTCCAATTAGAAAGATAATTTTCGGCAATGTTGTCTTCGACTTGATCTTTCCATCGTATTCGTGGCCTTTCCTTCTGCGTGAACCATCACCTGCTTCGCTTTTATATGCCTTCTGGACTGGGGCATCTCCATCCATTCTCACAACATGACATAGCCAACGTCTAACAATGTCGATGTCCGAGAATAGCTGGTACAACTCATGGTTCATTCGACGGCGATATTCACCGTCAAGGCAGATCGGCCCATAGATCTTTCGGAGAAGTTTTTCTCTCAAACACTCCAAGAGCTGCCTCATCTGATTGTGTAAGTACCCATGCTTCAGATCCATATTACAGCACGGCGTCTTGTAGTGTATGAGCTTGGTCTGGCGGGAGGTGGCCTTGCTTTTGAGTTGTTTGCTCAGACCCTAGTAGCATCTGTCGGCCATCACTATCCTTCTCTAAATTTCAAAACTGATGTCATTCTTTTTGTTTATGGCGGTACCAAGGTATATGAAATCGTTGACTACCGCGAAGCTGTAGTTCTCAAGTTCCACAGTTGGTCCGAGTCTACTGGACATCTTGTGCGTTGATACCATCAGCTTGGTCTTCTCGCCGTTTACTGCCAGACCCACTTTGACAGACTCCTCAATTTGTTCAAAGGTGTCTCTTACCGCTCTCAATGTTGACCCATTATGTCGATGTTATTCGCGTAGGCGATGCCTCTCGTATGACCTTTTCCAGCAGGATGTTAAAAAGATCACACGACAAACTATCACCTTGTCTGAATCCTCGTTCGGCATTAAAGGGCTTCGAGAGGTCCTTTCTGATTCTAACTGCTGATCTTGTGCCTGTTAAAGTTATCCTGCATAGCCGAATTAATTTTTGCAGGAATGCCAAACGCAGACATGGCTTTATACAACTCTGAACGGATAGGGCTGTCAAATGCGGCTTTATAGTCGACGAATAGGTGGAATGTGTCGATGTAGTTTTCGTGGTTCTTTTCCAGGATTTGGCGCCTTACGCCTTAGCCTGATAGTCCTTGAAAAATATTTTTTAAAAATCTACACCTGAAAGTACTTCAAAAAATATATATTTTTTTAAATCTAAGTCTGATAGTCCTTGAAATTTTTAAAAAAAGCTACGCCTAGTCCTTGAAAATTTTGTTTAGCTTCGAAAATTTACTCCTCATAGTCCTTGAACATGTTTTAAAAATCTATGCCTTGAAAACATTTCTAAAGAAATACAAGTTGTTAGTCCTTGCAAAAATCCACGCTTGCAGCCTTTTAATAGTCCTTGAACTCCTTGAAAATATTGTTTAAAAATCCGCTGATAAACCTTCAAAAAAAAAAATGTTTAAAAATCAGATGATAGTCCTTCAAAAAATATTTAAAAAAATCCACGTTTATAGCTTTATTGGCCTTGGAAATTTTTTAAAATCCTCGCGGAAAAATATTTAAAAAAAACCGGGTCCACAATGGCATCTAAACCTGGGTATCCCCAATTTGTCAATTAAACTGCAAACCTAAAATTGTACTAAGTACCTGATAGATAATATGCTATTCGCATACTTTACAGATCTATGAGTTGTAGAAATTATGTGTTCAATATTTTAAAATTTATTTATGTATATAGTTCTATTGAATTTAATCTATTCTTTTTATTTAGGTTTTGAATTTAGTGATGTTGAGCCATCAGCTTTGGTACAAAAGCAAGGTGGTCCCTGTGCTGTGATTGCTCCCGTGCAAGCCTACATTCTAAAGATCCTTATTATGGATACACCTGGTCATTTTCTAAAAGATGTAAGTATTCGCATTTCATTTTCAATATTACAACAAAATATTTAAAAAAAAAATTCTTAATTTAGTTAACACCTGACAAGTGTAAAAGTCTACTAATACAAGCCCTATGTACCATATTGAGTAAATGTAAAGCACAACGCTTGCGTTTAGTAACCCTACCTGTTGATCAGTGTTCCGAAGCCAAAGAAACTACCACAACATCAGCAGCAGCGACAACAGATATAGAAAGTGATGATATATGTGGTGGTGGTGGCGGTGATGACGATGCGACTAATTTAAATACAATTGATACGGCGTCAGGTGATGGTGGTGGTCCTTCTGCTGATGTCCTTTCATCATCGTGTCTAACAACAGCTGCCGATGAAGAAGTCTCACCCGACGAATACCATAATCGCCTACAAGTGATACACTTTAATAGCATTGAAGAGCTAGAAAGATATTATACGCATAATTTTGATATATTATCGGCCAAATATGGTGTATTGCTGTTTATGTACACCGTGCTGTTGACAAAGGGCATTGAGAATGTCAATTCCGAGTTATTGGATACATCAGAGCCACTGATACACAATACATATGGTTATGGTTCGCAGGCATTGATAAATTTAATGTTAACCGGACGTGCTGTGGCCCATGTCTGGGATAATGATCAGGATGTTGGTGGTTTAAAATTGCGCGGTATCGATGAACAAAGTGATATTGGTTTCATTACACTAATGGAACAAATGCGATACTGTACTGTGGGCTCGTTTTATAAGAATCCACGTAATCCGGTGTGGGTTATGGGTTCAGAAACTCATTTAACTGGTGGGTATATAAGGAAAAAATTGTGTTATGATCGATTTTAATTTAATTCTCTTTATTTTTGCAGTGTTATTTAGCAATGAAAAACGTCTGGTTTCACCCGAAACACCATCGGAGATTGCCCGACGTGTCTTCAAATCATACGATCCGGATGGCAATAATTTTATACCAACACCAGTGTTACAAGATGTCTTGGCAGCTTTAGATTTAGTCAGCGAAGCTGAATAGTAAGTACAGCGATTTTTTATTTCTCCATATGTAATAAAAAGTCATAATGTTTTTTTCAGTGTGGAAATAATGCAAAGACGTTTGGATCCTGAAGGTTTGGGTATTATATTACTTAATGCATTTATGGATGAATTTTTCCCCCAAGAGAAACGTTCAACACCCGACACCTTTGATTTGATGCATTATAATGGTATACCAGGATCGAATGAGGGTAATAAGGTAAGTCTGACTGATAAAAATATAATTTTCAAGGACTATCAACATATTAAAAATTGTGATTTTTTAATATTAAAAATTTTTTTCTAGCACCATGCTAGGGCGTGCGTTTTTACAAAATTTACGTCTTCAATTTTTAAAATATATTTTTATGTACCATCCTAGGCGTGAAATTTTTGAAACAATTTTTTTAACATCATTCTGGGCGTGAATTTTTATACCCTCAGCCTTATGGCTAATGAGGGTATATACACTTTGATACGGAGAAAATGTGCCTCATCGAAATGTGCCTCAAAATCCGTTTCAGAAAATTTGGAGTCGATTTACGCATGTCCGTCCGTCTGTCTGGCTGGCTGATGCGCACGATAACTCTCGAAGGCAGCAACCCATTTCATTCAAACTTTACAAATATTAATATTTTTTTTTTTAACTTAGTTAAAGTTCGAAGATGTGGACTATCGGACCACTTATAATAACATGCAAACGGACTATCCGAATTTAATGAAACTTTGTACAACCTATTGCCTTTACCCAGTCTGGATCAAGTTTGAAGATAGGACCCATTGGTCCGCTCTTTCTGGTACCTCCCCCACAGAGGGCCAAATTTTCATTATTTATAATACCAATATCAAGCTAATGGAATGCCCGTTTTGAACCAAACTTTGCACAACCTATTACCTTTACCAATCCTAGATCAAGTTTGACGATGGGACCCATTGGTCCACAATTTCTGGTACCTCCCCCACAAAGTGGTCAAAATTGTGCGAAAAATCAATTTTATAATAACATGCAAACGGACTATCCTATTTTAATGAAACTTTGTACAATCTATTATCTTTACCAAGCCTAGATCAAGTAGGAAGATGGGATCCATTGGTCCACTCCTTTTAGTACCTCCCCCACAAATGGTCAAAATTTTCAATAATTGTTAATCCAATATCAAGCAATGGAATGTCCGATGTGAAGCAAACTTTGCACAACCCATTATATTTACGATGTCTAGATTAAGTCCGAAGATGGGACCCATTGGTTAACTGTTTCTGGTAAATCCCCCACAGAGGGTCAAAATTTTCAATATTTGTAAATCCAATATCAGTTATGGACCAATCTTCACGAAATTTTGCATGTAGGAAGGGTTTTGCCAGTGAAGACCCCTATTGTTTTTGGTAAAGATCGGTTAATATTTAGGGGATGATATGGACCAAATATTTAATTTTTGTCGGTTTTTCGGGTCGCTCTAGAGGACGCAAATAAGACCCGAACATCGTGAAAATTTACATGGAAGTGAAAAATGACAAACTTTGTATTCTCTGGAGTATGTATTTACTCGTGAAGCATATAGATCCTGGAAGTTGATAGTGTATCCAAGAGGAATAGTTGACCTTCAAAATGACTCCAATTGCATTGTCGTATGTACTCGGATGTGGAATTACACACAAATATTTACAGGTGCTTACGTATTCAGATATTATTTAGTAACCCATTACCTCATTAGAAGGCGGAAATATAGCGCTGATTCCTTTAAAATTTACAATGAAGTTCCAAATATGGTCAAAGACAACGCCTATAATTTTCGATGGTGATCTGATTAAAATTTTGGGATGACGTGGACCGAAAACTTAATTTTTTGTGTGTTTTCTAGTCGAATATATGCGAACATCACAACACAACCAACCGTGAAGGGAATCGGAATAAACATCCGAGTTCCATGGTAGTTGTGTAGGGTATCGTATGGTCGGCCCCGTCCGACTATACTGCTCCACTCACTGGTTTTAAAAGTACAGGTCGCATTTATAATCCGATTTGGATGAAATTTGGCACAAGTCACTTATTTGGCCCAAGGACGAACCCTTTTGAAATTGAAGAAAATCGGTTCAGATTTAGATACTGCTCCCATATATACAGTGGTGGTAACAGAATTAAAACATTTACTGTGGTATACATTTTTTGATCAGCCCTCGATTCGTTTGAAGTATTTTTGAAAATTTTTTAATTCAGAACACTTCGATATACTGCACTTAAGAGATTTAGTGTGAAAATAGAAACTTTTTGCATGCAATTTTTCCATAAATAACGGTTTTTATGAAAATACATTCACTTTGAAGTGGCCATATAATTAAAACATTGTGTGGGATTTTTTACTTTACTGCATTTTTTGAAAATCCCTTTAATTTAGTTAAATTATGTAAACTAAGCACTGATAAAATCATTTACAGATAAACATTTTTGAAAAAAATCTGTAAAATCTATCCAAATTGCCAACAATTTGCACAGTACACCTTACATTCAGAAAATCACCCTTATTATAGAAAATAAAGGTCCGAATGCACCAGAAATTGGTAAAATTAGCAGAAAACTATAAATAATTCTCAAAATAAATAAATATTTGAAATAAAAACTAAAAAATTGAAATTAACTAAAGGAACGATTCAACTTCGATAGCCTTTATTGAAGAAGGCCAGAATATTTTTGCAGTATGTGAGAAAATATCGATCGATATTGGCATTTATTATATCAAATCGATTGTTCGAGTAGTAGAGAATATATTTTATCAAAAAATATATCAGTCACAACAGAACGAACAGAGATCAACGCCTAGGTTGACGAGTAAAAGTTTCAGGCACACAGCAGTATGTTTGATGGTCAACTCTTGACCCTTAAAATCTATTGAACATGACAATATTTTTCCAAAATAATATTTTTTGAATCGAATAACTTCCACTTAATCTATTTTAGTATCATGGAAGTAAAAATTTTACAGTTTGACAAATATTTGAAGTCTTGTGTTGAACATCAAAAATGCCGCTGTGTGCCTGAAACTTTTACTCGTCAACCTAAGCGTTGATCTCTGTTCGTTCTGTTGTGACTGATATATTTTTTGATAAAATATATTCTCTTCTACTCGAACAATCGATTTGATATAATAAATGCCAATATCGATCGATATTTTCTCTCATACTGCAAAAATATTCTGGCCTTCTTCAACAAAGGCTATCGAAGTTGAATCGTTCCTTTAGGTTAATTTCAATTTTTTGAGTTTTTATTTCAAATATTTATTTATTTTGAGAATTATTTATAGTTTTCTGCTAATTCTACTAATTTTTGGTGCATTCGGACCTTTATTTTCTATAATAAGGGTGATTTTCTGAATGTAAGATTTTTTTCAAAAATTGTTATCAGTAAATGATTTTATCGATGCTTCGTTTACATAATTAAACTAAATTAAAGAGATTTTCTAAAAATATTTTTAAAAAAATGCAGTAAAGTAAAAAATCCCACACAATGTTTTAATTATATAGCCACGTCAAAGTGGATGTATTTTCATAAAAACCGTTATTTATGGAAAAATTGCCTGCAAAAAGTTTCTATTTTCACACTAAATCTTTTAAGTGCAGTATATCGAAGTGTTCTGAATTAAAAATATTTAAAAAATACTTCAAACGAATCGAGGGCTGATCAAAAAATGTTTACCACAGTAAATGTTTTAATTCTGTGACCACCACTGTATTTTCGTGTAAATGGACCACCAAAGTCCCTGAAAATCATTCGATGTGTACGAATTTTGTCATAGCGTACCGAGTTCTTTTTATAACGATTTTATGTAGATGGTGCACCAAAGTCTCCATATATCTTTCGATTTTGGTATAGCGCACTGAATTAAGTTTAGAATGGTGTGTGTAAAGTTTCGTGAAAATCGGTTCAGATTTACATACACCACCTATATATATATATATATTTGTGCAATTTTAAGTAAATAGCTAGCCCGATTGACACAACGTACTGAAGTTAATATAAATTAATCTCTGGCATGTTTCCTTGAAATCGGTTCACATATAGCTTCCATATATAATTTCGACCTATTCATGTTAACAAAATTTAGCATAGGCTGCAGAATGGCATGTGTAGGGATTGATTTTAGTCGCTTTACACATAGATAAAGATAACATATGTAAGTTCGTTCAGTTTCATGTCAATTGTACTTCGAAGAGGCGACGTCTGTTAGGATAAATCGTCGGCCCAGTCCGACTTTACTACTTTCCTTACTGTTTTTTTTAATAATTGTGTTAAGGCCTATGTGAGGCTTGGATTTGTCTTATATATATTTTTTTTATAGTACATTTATTTTCATTTCTCTTTCTTGCAGGTTCGCTATTGTAAAGGTTCTGCCATACTTTTGGAAACCGATTTGAAATCGGTATTTGTATCCAACCCTTTAATGACATGCCTACAAACAAAATGGCCAAATATTGAAATGAATTGGCATGATATGAGAATACCATCAATGAATTGACATCATTATTGAGAAAACCGAGGAAAATGCATGCATAGCCTATCAAAGATTCTAAAAAAAAGAAATGACAACAGAAGAGTAATAAAACAAAAAAGGTTTAAATAAGAAAAAAAAAAAAATAATACATTGATATACTACTACCACTACTCGAGGCCTATATATACACAAACACAGACGGAGATGGGGCTAACAACTTCAAAATGAAGTCATGTGGAACTCTGGAAACCAGAAAAAGAAGGGAAAAAAGGACCCCAAACAAATACCAATTAGCAATTACTACCATAAGAGAAAACATACAAAAAATGCAAAACTTCAAATTGTTTTTTGTAGAGTACTTTGTTTTATGTTTCAATAGCTTTACATAGATTTGTTTCCACCACCACACGGAACTCTTCCAAACATTGGCCAAAAACAACAATACAACAACAAAAATGTAAAATGTTCAAAAAATGGAAAACCTTTTGGATTTGTTTTCAGCAACTGTTCGTCACACAAAATTGTATTTTAAAAATAAGGATCAATAACTAATACCTTCACCTTCCCAAAAAAAGGAGCACAGCAGTATACGTGTAAATGATATAAGAATGCGAATTAGTTTTCAAGGTGTGTGATGGAAACCAATTAGGTTCGACAGTCCAAAACGCTTATTACGATTGTCAATACATCGATGCAAAGCAACATCAAATAAACGGCAGAACTTTTTCGCTTTTTTTGGATGCCAATCAATCTTATATCCTTTACACTCTCTGTCTTAGCAATAAGAAAAAAACCTGTAGTCGCATCCAAGCCGATAATATCCCATTTTTCCATCTCATACATTAAAACAAAGACATTTTTGAGAAAAAAAAAAACCAATACACACAAAAATTAAAGCCACAAAATAACAAAAAACAAACACTTCCAAATTTAATTATACGTTCTAAACAAAAAACTAAAGAGTATTGTAACTCGTAACAAAACAAAAGAAAAAAATGAATTTGAACACCCGCCATTATATATCATTAAACCATTTACATATATACTTTGATTGTATAGGAGGTATATATAAAAAAAATATAGATTTATAAATTAAACAAAACAAAATATGTATCTATTATTATTAATTATAATTTGTTGTTAATTAATTGACAAAAAAACTGAAAACTAAACAAACAAGAAAAAAGTAATAAAAAAAACATACCCTCAATTATATAATTGTAAGTTGTTTGCTAAAGTTTAATTTTGTTTTTGTATTATTTATTGATCAACTTTCAAATTAAAATCAGATAAGAAAAAAATAAAACATAGAGTCCTCACACCAAACTAGTAATAACAAAAAAACCTACAAAAATTGTATTGAAAATCATAATTAAAACAAAGTTCAGATTAACTTTTAGCACTTTAACAAAGCAAAAAGAGAAAAAAGAAAAACATTAAACTAATAAAAGTAAAAAAGGTAACATCTAAATATAAGGAAACTTAACAAAGAAACAAATTTTGATATTGGGTTTTTGTTTTATTACAAACTACAAATTGTTTACCAGAGTTGGAAGTTAGGTTAGGGATGTACGGTTGTTAGTAACAACCGTCCTCGGAGACTAAAGTCAATTGTGAACATTCTTTTTTGTCTGCAAAGATGAGAGAGACAGTGGAAGAGCACGGAAAAGATTGTGAGAGAAGCAGAGCAGAGAGATGGTTATTTTAGCCATGCCAGATTTTTGGAAAGCCTAGGATCTGGTTGGGGTATATCTAAGAGAAGAAGGTTAGATTATCAATTTCATATCTTCCAAACTTTTTATGTCTGGACATTTACAGAGGATATGTTCGATTGTTTCTAGCTCTTCTTCGTGCTCACATAGACGACAGTAATCCTCTCCGCCGGAGTTCCATTTCAAAGTGAGACATATAATCTTGCAGTGACCTGTTATGATCCCCACAATGATTTTGATCTCTCGTATTATGTGCTAGCAGCGAAGACGTTCTTTTGCGACAGAATTCAGGCCAGATAGATTTTGAGATACTGCAACCAGGTTCTCTTGACCATCTGTTACCGACTACCTCGCAGTAGAACAAGCGGATTTTGCCAATGAAATAGCCAATGGGTGGTTTCACAGATCTCTCAATCGGGAGATTGTGAGCACCCTCGAGCAAGCTCGTCGGCTATCTCAATCCCTTCGATGTCACTATGTCCTCGAACCCAACATAAGCTAACTCTTGGTCTGTTCCCGTACTGCAAGAATATACTAGATTTTACTATTTTCGTCGATATCATAAAGGAAAATTCGTTATCGTAGTAAAAAGTAGTAGATTCTTGAAGTACTGGAACAGACTATATCTGTCATATTTCATTCAGAGCGGACTTGCAATCATGAACTGCTTTTGACTTTATAGTACACGACTTCATCGTCTTAAGGGCCGCCTGACTATCGACGTATATAGCCTACGATCCCGTAATGTCGGCAGTAAGTGATTTTACTATTTCGGCCGCTTTCGTGATTGCAGGAATTTCTGCATGAAAAACGCTACAAACAATGTTAAGTTTATATGATTTGTATGTTTCCATCTGTAAAGAATGACAGAGCTGGTAGAGGTAAGGAGCCGTTAATCCAGGATTCCCTACTAGGAAACTCTACTTTGATGTAATTAAAGTCTCTGTGAGAGGGAGCATAGTCACTAATGTGACTATTTCCTCTCAAGAGGTCACAAACTGGCGTTATGTTTAGGATACTAGCGTGACCATAGTTCAGCGATTTCAAGGCATCCGTTTCCCGGAGCCTCAGAGCAGATCTGGCCGCCTGGAATTTAATCAGAATGTCCAGTGGTTGGAGATTCAAGATCGCATTCAAGGCTGCCGGTGGTATACTTCTTAGCGCTCCGGTGATCAGGATTCAAGGCGATCGCTGTACTAAACATTATTTTCTCAGGCAACCATATGTAAGAATAGGAAGGACGATCGTCTCATACATCCAGTGTATGATCTCCGGTCGTAGTCCCCAGCTCTTACCTATGCATGAGTAGAGTACTAACAGTCCTTTCTTAGAGCGTTCATCAACATTCCTATTCTACGTTAATTTGCGGTCAAGGATAGTACCAAGGTATTTTGTTTCTTCAGAAAGGGTTAGGGTCACTCCTCCCAGTGATGGCAGGCGGAAACTAGGAATCTTATGTTTCCTAGTGAAGACAGAGTTGAAAGGGCACCTTCCAAAATATCTGAAATTGTCATTAAAAATATATTATTATTTGTCATTAGAAATCAAGCAGGACTACATCATCGGCATAGACTGCAACCTTTATCCTTTGATAGTCGAACTTCAGCAGTATCTCATTTAACACCAGAAGCCACAGAAGGGGAGATAGTACTCCTCCCTGTGGTGTGCCTCTATGGACAGATTTCCTCACGGAACTCTCTCTTAAGGTTGAGTTGACAATTCTGCTTTCCAGCATTCTATCAATCCAATCCGTTAGAAGTGAGGGGATACCTGAGCTTACGAGAGCAGAATGGATGGCTTCTAGCTTCACATTGTTAAAAGCTCCCTCAATGTCGAGGAATACCTCATGTAAGGCTATATTCACTGATTTGCCTTCGATGTATGCATGCTGGGAGTTGCTAAGTTTGTTTTGGTTAATAGTATTTCTAATTTCTGAGTCTAGTAACCTTTCTAAAGTCTTAAGAGTTAGAAGTTACTAATGAATATATTAAATTCCTAACATCAGTATGGGGATCCATTATATATCCCATGTACACTGTCAGTGTATATCACTGGATTCCATGTCTCTATTCGGAAGGACTTAACGTGACGAAAAGAAAATCTTGCTGGCCTCTTATAGAGGAAAAAAGGTGAGGATGAGGCTTCAATTTGGTTCGAAAACAGAAGTATGAAGAAGGGGTTCAAAGAAACCGAATGAAATACCCAGATCAACAGCAAGGTAAGACGAATATCTTACTTTCAATCAACATAAATTATCCACTAACTCTGTTTAAAGTTTATCGTATCGACAAACCAATACTTGGTCTTAGCCAAATAAATATTGAGTATTTTAGTCGGCATTCTGTCAAAACCTCCGATAAACACTCCAAGAGCTATCCCATCTGTTTGCGCAAGTACCCATGCTTCAGATCCATACAGCAGTACGGGTAATATGTGCGTCTTGTATAGTGTGAGTTTGTTCTGGCGAGAGTTGGCCTTGCATTTGAGTTACTTACTTAGACCATACGAGCATCTGTTGGCCAACACTATTCTCCTTTATGGCAGTACCGAGGTATGTAAAATCGTGTATTACCTCGAAGCTGTAGTCTTCAAGTTCGACAGTTGGTCCGAGTCTACTGGATGTCTTGCGCATTGATAACATCAGCTTCATATTTTCATCATTTACTGCCAGTCTCAATTTGGCAGAATCCTTCTCAAATCCTTCAAATGTGGGTTTTACCGCTCGCAATGTTCGGCCCGTAGGCATATAGTACAACATATAGTGCTTGGTCTACAAAGTGTGATTTGTGTTCACATTTGCATCTCGTATGAGCTTTTCCAGCAGGATGTTAAACAGGTCACACGACAAACTGCCACATTGTCTGAATCCTCGTTCGGTATTGAAGGGCTCCGAGAGATCTTTTCTGACTTTAACTGTTGTCCTTGTCCCAGTTAAAGTTATCCTGCACAGACGTATTAATTTTGCAGGAATGGTGAACGCAGACATGGGTTTAAACACCTCTGGACAGATAGGGCTCTGGAATGCGGCTTTATAGACGACGAATAGGTGGTATGTGATATTTTTAATCCTCCATAAAATAGCTACCTTCAACTTGATATATTTTGAAGATCCTAGCCTCATTTTCAATCGAAGCTCATGCCTTAGCTCCCAGATGGATTGTTTTCATTTTTAATACTGCGTTTTTTATTCTTTTTTCGGGTACTTTCCAAAGATATACACATCCATTTTTTCTTTTTATTTCATTTTACTAATTAAACGGTATGAATATTGACAAATATGTTCTATATACTCACCATATGAAACGTAATTTGGCTTCACTTTTTCATTGCCTCAATAAATATTCGAAGTAGTTCTTTTTCGGAATTGATTAAAATCACTGTAAGAAACAAAAAAAAAAATCAAAAATTTCCGTTATTTATAAAAGATCAAAAAAGTTTACAAGAATACTTACCCGATTTTATGTATTTCTAAAGATTAGATGTCTGGTACGTTGTGACTTTGCATTAAATTGAAAATACGATGATATTTTTTTACCTATCCATCGGTAAGACATTTCAATTTATTTCATCAATTCATTCATACACTACTAGTACAAGAAAACTTAGGGATAAAAGTCGATATTTTGAAAAATTGTCAATTGACTGAAAAACAAAAAAAAATATAAAGACACGAATATCCGTTTCCGATATACTGATATGGAAAAAGATAAGTCATCATCGAAAAAATAAATAAATTATTCCAAAATTAAAATTGTCATTATATTCTAAAGAATCCAAGGAGTTATTGATATTCAATGAGATTTTGTCAAACGATTGAAAACTGTACACATCAATACGTTCATTTTATCGCCCATTGAAAAAATTTACAAAAAATCGACCTTCCCCGGTAGTTTGTACCATAGTACATTATTTCAAAGATTTCATGGTTTAGTTATTAATATGTATATCTATAAGTATATGATCTTACAATCTACTGCCTAAAACATTGACAATTTTAAATTATTATATATACGTGTCTAGTAGGTATATGCAATTAAGCATATTTTCCAAACAAATAAACTTGAGTTTGAATTCTGTTTGCCAGCCAGCCTTAAAGTAAATAAATTGGGAAATAACTCAATTGTATTTATTTAACTTCTAATGTTCGCTGGAAAGCCGCTAAAGCCATAGCTTTAAGTTTGTCACTAGTAACGGGAATATTACGTGAAATGGGACACTCTCTTGCTGGAAGGCCACATAACTGCCGGCGTAATTTAAGATCTTGACGGGCACTCAATGCTCTACTATTTAGGCCACAAGCGTTGGCAATTAAATTATTACGTTCCATTTGGAGCTTACGTTGAGCCACCTGCATACAAGCCAAAGGTGGTAGACTATCAATGTTTATGGTCTCTGTGGGTGGTGGCTTGACATCTGGTTTCTCTTCTTTGGGTTTAATGTCCGAGGTATTTTCATCATTTTCCACTGCAGTCTGAGAATCTTCATCTAATGTCGACAAGGATGAAACTTCATCTTTTATTTCAGATTTGATGGTTGTCTCATCTTTGACTTCCGATTTAATATTGCTGCTGCTTTCCTCTTTCATTTCTTCTTCCAATTGCTGTTTGGCATTGTTCAGCAATTCCTTGGCATATTCTTCGCCGGCCATACGCATAGAGATGCCAATGTCCAAAATAATACGATGTGGTTGCCATTTTTGTTTGGCGGTTGTGGTGGCACATGTGGGTTCACGTTTGGTTTCTGCAACCAGCGATGACCAGTCCACACCCAAGGCATCACCAACACCTAAAGAAAAATAAAAGCATTATTTGTATATTCTCTAGTAGGCCTAGCTTATATCTTACCCTTGGCAGCCCTTTCTTCTTCCAACTCTCCATCAGAAATTTCTTCAAAATCCATAATCTCCTCTTCTTCTCCTTTCTCCTCGGTTGCTTCCTTATCTTCCGTCTTTGTTTGGGAATTTGAATCTTCATTATCTAGTTTTGCCTTCTTCTCGGTCTTATTCAAAATGTCATCGTCACTGTCACTGATTTCGCTTAACTCCCCGGATTTCTTTTCCTTTTCGGGTGGTGTCTCTCCGCTTGGTTGCTCACTTTGTTCGGGTGCACCTTCAGCAGCATTACTGACTGCCGTTTGTTTTTCCTCGGCTTCTCCCACAATTTCCCCAGCTTCCGGTTTATCATCTGCGCTTTGACCTGGTCTGGCAGCTCCCGCAGCTTGTCCTAAAATGCTGGGATTTGTGGTACCGCTAGCAGCACTTTGGGCAGCAGCTTTTGCAGCTGCCACTGCCGTGTTGGCAGCAGCTAGGGCAGCCTGTTGTTTTTTCAAAATGTTGGGATTTGTGTATGTCATATTACGTTTGTTGGGGAATCGAGGTGAACCCTCATGGAAGCTGCCACCACCACCACCACCGGATGGTGGCAAATTCAAAAGAGCTGGTGGATGATGGGCTCTAAAGCCGTGAATTCCAGGCGCACGTTCCCCATGTATAATGTGTCCACCACGGCGATAGCCACCTCTTCCACCACGTTCACTACGTGGATGATGTATCATGGGACCAGGTGGACCTCGTGAGTAGCTAGGTGGTCCAGATGGCTCATCTCGCTCACGCCAATCCCATGGTCTACCACCTGGTGCTAATTTTTCACGTGCTTCCGGTAAATCACGTTTGTCATGTTCCAACCAGGCATCGCGGCCGGACTCTGGCTTTTTGGAAACTTCAATTTGGCCCTCTTCAGCATCCCAGTCGGTTTCCGACTGTGGTCTTGGTTCGCGTGCAGATGGTGGTGGTATCTTGCCGGGCGGTAAAACAGAGCCGGTACCTCTTTTTGGTCCACCAAAACCACGACCGGAAGCATGAGATGGTCCTGGTTCATCATTGGGCCATTCACGTGGACTGCCAACCCATTCTTTGCGTTTCCAATCGGATCCTGGGCGTCCGACATATCCCCGTTCTCGTTCCCTTGGTGGAGGTAGACGATCACGTTCCTCGGGATATAAATGGTCAGGTTCCATTTCACGATAGTCACGTGGATCATGCATTTCACGTGCACGTATTTCTCTTTCGGAAAGCCATGGTTCACGACCGCCACCACCACCACGACCTTCCTCAATGAAGGGTCTCTTGTAGGCACGTTCTCGATCATCTTCGGGATAAATGTCTCGGGGGTCGGCACGCATGCGACTACCACTGGAGCCGGGATATTCTGAGGGACTCATTTCACGGCGTCGTGCAAGATATTCGCGCTCGCGTAAGAGTTCCTCACGTTCCAGAATGGCACGGCGTTCACTTTCTGCGGGAGATAGAAGGGATTGTGAAAATGATTGACTTTGATAATTTTGTGTTTTTCAAAAACTTACCTTCATCATAATCATCTGGACGATGTTTGCGTCCATAGCCATGATCATAGGGATCAATGTCACGTTTGGTTCTTTCCAGGGAACGATCACGTGGCTCAAAGCCACGACCACCCATTTCCCGTTCAGGACCTCGGGCCAACAAACGTTCACTCATGGGCTTACCATATTTTTCTTCTTCCTCACGACGCAATTTTTCCCGAGCCAAACGTTCTCGCTCCCTTTGTCTCTCCTGGCATCTGGCCAAAGCCTCCGCCCTTTCCTTATCACGTGCTGCTTCACGTTCTCGCCTCTCCCGTTCCCGGGCCATATCTTCATGACGCATTTTCTCATGCCGCAATCGCTCCCGCTCAGCCGACGGGGTGCGATCCCGGGTACGGGTCTGAATGATTATCTTCTCCCTTGACATCAGTTGATGATGTACCCTAGGTGGTGTCTTCTGCCTATTCACATCCTGATGTATGCGTATCTTTGTAATCTTCGTTGGCGAACGACTGCTACGATGATGATGCTCCCTCTCGCGTTCCCTCAAAGCGCGATGTTTCTCCTTTTCTCTTTCACGTCGTTCCTTACTGGCAGCCCGCAAATGCTTACGTTCTGCCAATTTCTTCAATTTGGCCTGCGTGGCTGGCGACAATGCCCTATGGGAATGACCGCTGAGGGCTGCAGCTGCCGCGGCGGCTTTTTTCTTCAACTTGGCCTCTTTGAGTTTACGTTTCAGATGATTACGTTTGGCTTCCAATTTCTTTTGGCAACGTCGCTCCTTCTCCCGCTTGTGGCGTTCATCACCACTGGAGCTGCTGGAACGTCGCATGCCAGGTTGACGCGATTTCTTATGGCGATGTCGACGTTCATCTTCCGAACTGTAGGAGCTGGATGAGCCCGATTCACTGTCACTGCTACTACTGCTGCTTTCACTGCTCGATTCGGCAGCCTTGCGTGCCTTCTTATATCGCCGCAATGCTTCTTTCGATTTCTTGTCCATTTTTTTATTAATTATTAATTTTTTTCTTAAAAAATCTTCTGCGTTTGTAGGGCTCACTTGTCTCACTTGTAAATAATTTCTAGAGTTGGGTAGTTCCGGAACGAACTAGTTCATTGGAACTATTCCGAGAAAGGAACGAACGGAACTAGTTCCAGTTCTTTAATTAATATAATTCCTTTCTCTGATCCAGTTCATTTTTTGAACTATTTGAAGCAAAGGAACTGTATGGAGCAAAGGAACTATATATGGAAAAACGAAAAAAAAGTAATAAAAGAGAGAGAGAGAACAGTGGGAAGCCTCCAAGACTCCAGCCTTCATAAAATTCGCTTGTTAATCGTCGTTCTGCCAAGACTCAAGCGACGTCGTACGCAAACCTTCGCCAACAAATGGTCTGTTCCAGTACTTTTTATACCCTCCACCATAGTATGGAGGGTATATTAATTTTGTCATTCCGTTTGTAACTCATCGAAATATTCATTTCCGACCCTATAAAGTATATATATTCTTGATCAGGGTAAAATTCTAAGACGATCTAGCCATGTCCGTCCGTCTGTTGTAATCACGCTATCTTCTGAAGGAATTGAGATAGGGTGCTGAAATTTTGCATAGGGTTGTCTTTTGTCTGCAGGCAGGTCAAGTTCGAAGATGGGATATATCGGTCCACGTTTAGGCATAGCTCCCATATAAGGGTACCCCCCAATTTTCGGTATTTTGGGGTTCTTGAGCGCGTTTTTCAAGCGAATTTGTAGTAAATGTATCCACAAAAAATTATAAATATAGGTCCACTTTTTCTTGTAGCCCCCATATAACGGTACCTCCTAATTTTCAGTATTTTTTGGGTTTTTATTGTATTTTTCACCGAATTGGCTGTAATTTAGTATTTTGAGTTCTTAGCAGGTACCAAATCTCTCCACAAAAAAATTTAAATATAGGTCAATTTTTTCGGATATCCCCCATATAAGGGTACCCCCAATTTCGGTATTTTGGGGTTCTTGAGCGCACTTTTCAACCGAATTCGCTGCAATTTTGTACATTGGGTTCATATTGCGTACCAAATATCTCTACTAAAAATTATAAATATCGGACCACTTTTTCTGGTAGCCCCCATATAAGGGCACCCCAATTTTTCGGTATTTTGAGGTTCTTAAGCGCGATTTTCAACCGAATTCGCTGAAATTTGGTACAGTGGGTTCATATTGGGTACCAAATATCTCTATTTAAAATTATAAATATCGGTCCACTTTTTCATTTCAAATACCTGTCAGTATACCTGTGGTGGAGGGTATCCAAAGTTCGGCCCGGCCGAACTTAACGCTTTTTCACTTGTTTAATAGTAAAGCTAGTAAAAGGGAAACATTTCAAGTCTCAGAGTACAAAATACGCAAATCTGGTAAATATGCCTAAATTCGATGGCAATACTTCAAAATCAACATAACAAAAAGTTTACAAAGAGAAAGCCATTTTGTTTTGTGCTGTCTTAAATTTGATTCAATGCTTTACCAGTTTTATGGGTTCAGGAGCGGTTTTCGAGTAAAAAGTTGCAAAACTTGTAAAATTAGTAGATTCTTTTAGGTTTTGGAACGGAGCTAAAATAAAAACGACGACTGAAAAAATTGAAAAACGTTCCACCTGCTAACGAATGGGAGGAGAAGACAAAATGGCCGATAAAGATGAACTCAAAATGGTATAACCGAAAGTTTACGAATGAGGTGGGATAGAGACTAAATGGAAACCGTGTTGTTTACGAATGAGGTTTAGGCAAATTATGATTAGGGATAAGTAGATCGACTTTCGACTTATCGATTAATTGTCTTTTTCAATCGATGACGATTTTTAATCAAAATTGCAAAGTCGACGTTTCTATTGATTCTCTATAAAAAACATCGGCGTAACGGTAAAAAAATAAAAGAATGTGTCAATAAGATAATAACTACAGTATGCCATGAATGAGTTTACACATTGAATAAATAATTTGTTTTCGATTTTGGTAGGGTAGATCCCCCTCCCTTTGACTAATGAAGAGTATAAAGCCAGTGGTTAACGGCGTCGATTTTGTATTGTTTGTTATCGTTTCAGTGTTGCTAACGTTCCTACTTCTATATTTTTAGGAGGTAAATAGTATTATTACTTAACTGAGCTACTGCAGTCTAGATGGCACTATTTAAGAAATATTTTTGAGTATGTGTGAGTTTTTATTTTAAAAAAATGATAGGACATTAAAAAAATATTTTTATCCAGTAAGGAAAGCAAGCAGTAAATTCGGACGGGGCCGACTATATGATACCCTTCTTTGATACCCACTTTGGGTATATCCAACAGATGTAAAACATACATCGCATTTTCGAAGGACCATTAACATGAAATTAAACATGCCATTCTGCAATCTATACTAAATTTTGGTCAGATATAGAGTTGCTTATAACAATGGGACAAAATTATGTAAATAAATTTAAGGCAAAATATTGAAATCTAAACCGATTTCACGAAACTTGTCACATGTTAGGTCATACTTATTTCAGTATCTTTTGTGCATTCGGCCACATTTTGAGTTCTTCATTTACTTATAAATCCAAATTTCGTGCAAATCGAAGGATATATAGGGACTTTACGGCATCATTTTCATAAAATCGGACGAAAATATATATGGGAGCTACATATATCTAAATCTGAACCGATTTTCACGAAATTTAACACACATCTTTCTAGACTTAATTCAGTACGCTGTGCTAAATTTCATGCGAATTGAAGGATATATAGGGACTTTAGTGCATTATTTTCATAAAATCGGACGAAAATATATATGGGAGCTATATCTAAATCTGCACCGATTTTAACGAAATTTAACACACATATTTCTAGACTTAATTCAGTACGCTATGCTAAATTTCATGCAAATTGAAGGATATATAGGGTCTTTTCGGACGAAAATATATATGGGAGCTATATCTAAATCTGAACCGATTTTCACGAACTTTGACACACATCTTTCTAGACTTAATTCAGTACTCTATGCCAAATTTCGTGCAAAACGAAGGATATATAGGGACTTTGGTGCACCATTTACAAAAAATCGAACGAAAATATATGAGCTATATCTAAATCTGAACCGATTTTTTCTCAATTTCAATAGGGTTCGTCCTTGGGCCAAATAAGTGACCAATGCCAAATTTCATCCAATTCGGATATTAAATGCGAGCTGTACTTTGTTCGTTGGAGCAAGAAAATCGATGTCTCCTAAGAAAATATTTAAAAAATTATTAATTTTCTAAAATTCCAAATCACGTAACGAACGAATGATGATTACATACAATAATTACGCAAAAATTTTTTCCGATAAAAACAACTTGTCATTAATAATAAAAAATGTTGTTGCTGTGAAATTGTAATTATTAATCGGTTTTTTTTGATTCTATATACCAAAATGCTAATTTCCAATACAATTAAAACTACATACAACGCAATTGGATCATCGTAATTTTTGTTGCTGCTCGTGTTCGCCATTGCATTCAATGGAGCATGAAGGTCCATTGATTTCATGGACCTTCTTTGAATTAAAAATGCATTTCCATCTATCGTGGCCATTCAATAATTTGTCAAAGATTTTTTCGTTTTCGTAAATTGATAAATGGCATTGCATGCAAATGTACCATGATGATGCGAATTTCAAATACCAAGTGCAAAAGTTCCGATGATGACCTTGAATGTAGCAATAACGAAATTACCGATGTTGGGCAAAGTGTTAAATATTGGATAAAAATATGTTTGTATGAATGTGCATGGTTTTCCTCCGAATCGAACACATGTTCTCGAAAATGTTTTATTTTCCGACATTATGTCAATGTAAGTTGTGATAGAAACGGAGGGAAGAGGGATGTATGCAAACCTCTCAAATGTGTTAAATTATTAAGCATTTCTAATTGGGAAGGTTGTAATTTTTGCCATTTCATCAAAATGTCATTTCACATTGGATTCTGACATTGATGAAGTGTTAATGAATTATTTTCATGAATAGAAATTGAAAAAAAAATCAAAATAGAATAGAAAATCGATTTAATTCGCAGTGGATATATTTTTCGACAATTTCCATCGACAAAATATGAGTACTTTAACAATTTTTAATAATAAGGTCTATCAAAGTTGGGAATTTTTTAAAGAACATTTTTTCAAGGCCCAAAACAAGGCGTGGATTAATTAAAGAAGATTTTTTTCAAGACCCAAAACAAGGCGTGGATTTATTAAAGAAGATTTTTTCAAGGCCCAAAACAAGGCGTGGATTTATTAAAGAAGATTTTTTCAAGGCCCAAAACAAGGCGTGGATTTATTAAAGAAGATTTTTTCAAGGCCCAAAACAAGGCGTGGATTTATTAAAGAAGATTTTTTCTAGCACCAAAATAGGCGTGGATTTCTTAAAGAATATTTTTTCTAGCACCAAAGTAGGCGTGGATTTCTTAAATAATATTTTTTCTAGCACCAAAATAGGCGTGGATTTCTTAAATAATATTTTTTCTAGCAAAGTTTCAAAACGATCCCTGAGGGGGCCCTAAACTAGACTTGTTCCGATTTTTTAAAGGATATTTTTCATAAATATTCGCATATAAAGTGCTATCCAGCGTACCGTTCACACAGTACGCTAGACTGAAAGCCAATGGTCAAAAACATTATTGGACTATACCAATGCGGCTTCAGACCTGGCAAATCCACCATTGACCAGATTTTCACTCTGCGCCAAATCCTGGAAAAAAAACACACGAAAAACACATCGACACAGTCCACATATTCGTCGACTATAAAACCGCATTCGACAGCCCTATCCGTTCAGAGGTGTATAAAGCCATGTCTGCGTTTGGCATTCCAGCAAAATTAATACGGCTATGCAGGATAACTTTAACTGGCACAAGATCAGTAGTTAAAGTCGGAAAGGACCTCTCGGAGCGCTTTAATACCGAACGGCGATTCAGACCGTGGAAAAGGTCATTCAAGGTCAAGGCAAAAGTGAACAGAAATGGCACTCTGTACACCAAACAACACATGTTACTCGCCTACGCCGATGACATCGACATAATGGGTCTAACATTGAGAGCGGTAACAGCCACCTTTGAACAAATTGAGAAGGAGTCTGCCAATGTGGGTCTGGCAGTAAACGGCGAGAAGACCAAGCTGATGGTATCTACGCGCAAGGCCTCCAGTAGACTCGGACCAACTGTGGAACTTGAGAACTACAGCTTCGAGGTTGTCAAAGATTTTATATACCTTGGTACCGCCATAAACACAACAAATGACATCAGTTTTGAAATTCGGAGAAGGATAGTGATGGCCAACAGATGCTACTATGGTCTGAGCAAACAACTCAAAAGCAAGGCCACATCCCGCCAGACCAAACTCACACTCTACAAGACCCTGATACTAACCGTGCTGTTATATGGATCTGAAGCATGGATACTTGCGCTAGCAGATGAGGCAGCTCTTGGGGCGTTTGAGGGAAAAATTCTCCGAAAAATCTATGGGCCGATCTGCGTTGACGATGAATATCGTCGTCGAATGAATCATGGGTTGTACAAGCTATTCTCGGAGTATTGTTAGAGGTATTGAGCTGCAGCGACTACGTTGGCTAGGTCATGTTGTGAGAATGGATGAAGATGTCCCAGCCCAGAAGGCATATAAAAGCTGAAGATGGTGGAAGGCCACGAATAAGATGGAAATACCTAGTGGAAGATAACATTGCCGAATATGGTCTTTCAAATTGGAAAAATTGCGCAAAAGACCGACGCGCCTGGTAATCTTTTTTAAGCTTGGCTTATGGAACGAAAGTTCTGTCATAAGCCAGCTAAGTAAGTAAAACAAGAAAATTTTTAATGACTAATTTTTTGAAAGTCAAATTAGCCACTTATTTATTAAAGAATATTTGAGTTTTAAAATTCCGCAGGTTAATCATTGATGTTTATACAAAATTATTTTTGATACATTCGCTTTTTATGAATTTAATTTTGTTAAAAATTGAAACTCTTTGTGCTGTTAATCCTCTCACAAATTTATTAAAATATTTTTCCCTGAAAAAAAATGTTAAATATTTAAATATTTTTTTAGGTTTTTATTAATTTCTTTGTTGCTTTTGTGTCTTTGTTAATAACAAATGAATTGAGAGCCATCAAATCAATAAACATAAATTATAATTTGTATCGAAGCTGTCAAAATACAAAGGAATGCCACATTGGAAAAGAAAACAAAAATATACACCCTACAGATTGAAGATTGATCGACCAATAATTGATTATCGAAGGAAAGTGAAGCAGCGTGCCCCACCGTCGACTTTCCCCAATGTCATTGAAAATAAAACAAACAAATAATAATCCAAAAAATTGATAATGACCACTTGATTTTTACTCTGGAATGTCAAGTGTTTTTATGACCCCTAACTCGCCAGCAGATGGCGAAACGCAAAAATAAATTCCATATTTGTGATTTTCACACATTAACCTCAATCATCGGTTGGAGAACCTGGCCGTAAATTACATTTTCCATTGGAGTATAAATTGTCTATGATGTTGTTGATTTTTTCGCTGCCTTTACACATTTTGCACATTCTATGCCTTTACTTTGATCTACATCGGTATCAAAGTCGAGGATAATTTATAAACAATTTTCAGTATGGCAAACAAAAATGCATTCTACTTACGGAATAAGTGAATAAGAAGAAGCATTGTCGGGGCAAATGAAAAGATGCACTGCCATAAATCACCAAAAAAAACTTATCAAAGGAGTGTGGCTGTCTAATTTTTTTTTAGTTCTTTTTTTTCTTGATATCTTTGGCCAGGTAAACAACTAAAAATGTTTCTTTAATAAAATTCTTTAATTATTTTGAAAGTGGCTATTTTACAGTTTATTAACATTTTTTTGTTTTGCATTTAATTGTTTGAGCGCCATTCTTTGTTAACAAGATCCATATTTATGGCCAATCAATTTTTTTGATAATTACTTTGTGGGCTGTGTGAGTGAAATGAAGAACACACTAGAAACTCAAGATATTTTAATATTTCTATTTCTAAAAATTCCAAACATTGATCGGACAAAAATGCGTTTCCCTTATTGTGTGCCATAATTGATTTTCTTCCACTCAGCAAGTCATTGCGTTGTTGTCAACAAATGGCGTCAAGTTATGTCGGCATATAGTCAGAACTAATGTCACGCATTCTTGAGCACTTGCAACGCCTATTAAGAACAAAATTGTTATGCTAGAAATAAATGCAACGAAGACGCAACGGATGCCAAGAAAAATCTGTGGAACATGATGAGGCACTGGCCATAGTTGTCAACTGTGGCGTCATTCTCATTCATGTGTGTTATGGACGGGAAAAAATCTTCTTTAATAAATCCACGCCTCGTTTTAGGCCTTGAAAAAATCTTCTTTAATAAATCCACGCCTCGTTTTAGGCCTTGAAAAAATCTTCTTTAATAAATCCACGCCTCGTTTTAGGCCTTGAAAAAATCTTCTTTAATAAATCCACGCCTCGTGTGGCCCTTGAAAAAATCTTCTTTAATAAATCCACGCCTCAGTTGGCCCTTGAAAAATATTCTTTAATAAATCCACGCCTCAGTTGGCCCTTGAAAAATATTCTTTAATAAATCCACGCCTCAGTTGGCCCTTGAAAAATATTCTTTAATAAATCCACGCCTCAGTTGGCCCTTGAAAAATATTCTTTAATAAATCCACGCCCAGTTGGCCCTTGAAAAATATTCTTTAATAAATCCACGCCTCAGTTGGCCCTTGAAAAATATTCTTTAATAAATCCACGCCTCAGTTGGCCCTTGAAAAATATTCTTTAATAAATCCACGCCTCAGTTGGCCCTTGAAAAATATTCTTTAATAAATCCACGCCTCAGTTGGCCCTTGAAAAATATTCTTTAATAAATCCACGCCTCAGTTGGCCCTTGAAAAATATTCTTTAATAAATCCACGCCTGAAAAATATTCTTTAATTGGCCCTTGAAAAATATTCTTTAATAAATCCACGCCTCAGTTGGCCCTTGAAAAATATTCTTTAATAAATCCACGCCTCAGTTGGCCCTTGAAAAATATTCTTTAATAAATCCACGCCTCAGTTGGCCCTTGAAAAATATTCTTTAATAAATCCACGCCTCAGTTGGCCCTTGAAAAATATTCTTTAATAAATCCACGCCTCAGTTGGCCCTTGAAAAATATTCTTTAATAAATCCACGCCTCAGTTGGCCCTTGAAAAATATTCTTTAATAAATCCACGCCTCAGTTGGCCCTTGAAAAATATTCTTTAATAAATCCACGCCTCAGTTGGCCCTTGAAAAATATTCTTTAATAAATCCACGCCTCAGTTTTCCCTTGAAAAATATTCTTTAATAAATCCACGCCTCAGTTTTCCCTTGAAAAAATCTTCTTTAATAAATTCACGCCTTGTGTGAGTCCTTGAAAAATCTTCTTTAATAAATCCACGCCTTGTGTGAGTCCTTGAAAAAATCTTCTTTAATAAATCCACGCCTTGTTTTGGGCCTTGAAAAAATCTTCTTTAATAAATCCACGCCTTGTTTTGGGCCTTGAAAAAATCTTCTTTAATAAATCCACGCCTTAAACTGTCAACTAGACATGCAAATACCATGGCATAATCAAATCGAACATAAACAAACAGCTGCTGCTTGTAATATTTAGTTTCGCGTCTTTGCAACATTTTCGGTTTTTTTTTGAGCCTTGGGGTGGGTGCAGCACAGCTTCACTGAGATGTCGTTGTTCCGCAAAACAAAAAATTCAGAATTCAGTAATTAAAATAAATACATTTAATATATATTTTTATTCTGTTGAACATTAGGTCGTAACGTAAACAAATATAAAGAGTATCCTATAGCGTATACGTGTTGACGGTAATCATACGACCCACTGGCCAACATGAGTTTTGTAAAGAAGTATTTTTGTTTAATTGCTCACACGAAACGTTCTAAAAAAATTTATTTAATGTTTATTTGTAAATATATATTAAATACATTTCAAAATTGGCACCCAACAAAAATAAATATGGGGAATTAAGCAAAACGTCAATGACATCGTCAACAGCAAATACTGAACCTACCAATTTTTTTGGACTACATTTTTGCTGTTCGTCTTGTTGTTTTTTGGTTGCATTGTTTTTGTCATGTCTATTTATTCGATGACATTTAACCATTTGTACATCAATACATAATTACAAATGACCGCTTGATTGAGGCTAGGCACGAGAAATTTTGACGCAAATCACAGCGACCAAAAGGATGATTCATCGGTGCTGTCATTTGGGAAGATGCTAGGAATTTTGTCAGGTTATGAGAAGGAATTTTAAATGATAACATTTTGAAAGATATACTGGAACAGGTGGGAAGAGAAAATTAAAAGGAGATGAGGAGGAGATTTATTAAAGAATAGGTTTTCAAGGCCCAAAACAAGGCGTGGATTCATTAAAGAAGATTTGTTCAAGGCCCAAAATGCGTGGATTTATTAAAGATGATTTTTTCAAGACCCTAAACAAGGCGTGGATTTATTAAAGAATAGTTTTTCAAGGCCCAAAACAAGGCGTGGATTCATTAAAGAAGATTTTTTAAAGGCCCAAAACAAGGCGTGGATTCATTATAGAAGATTTTTTAAAGGCTCAAAACAAGGCGTGGATTCATTAAAAAAGATTTTTTCAAGGCCCAAAACAAGGCGTGGATTTATTAAAGAAGATGTTTTCAAGGATTCAAACAAGGCGTGGAATTATTAAAGAAAATTTTTTTCAAGGTCTGAAAAATGGGGGGTGGCGTATGGGATGATAGATACCAAGCAACAGCTCTGATTGGCTTTAACATGGCGAAGTTCAGGCTTATCTTGGTCCTCTTTCATCTCAATTGTGGACACTGACCTCCCCGTGGTGCCACCAGGGGTACCTATTTTCATCACCCGATGAAATAGTGAGCTAATATGTGCCGCGAGTTCACCCATAAGAACTATAAAAAATGGGATGAGGCGTCGGGTTAGTTGCCTACACTCGGAACCTACTATGAAAAAGCAAAGAAAATCAAAACCACCTAATGTCGACGACCCCCGCAAACGTATAAAGGACCACGATCTGGGAATCTGCACTTGGAATGTGCAGGCGCAGTGTTCGCACGTTGTACAGAACAGGCGCAGTGTTCGCTTTGGCGGATGTACTCAAGAAATACAAAGCCGATATTATTGCCTTACAGGAAATGCGATGGGAAGGGACAAGCGTAAGTAAATCAGACACTGTATTACAAGAATAGACATGAATTTGGCTTCGGATTTATGGTTAACAGGAGAATAAATGACATCGTCTCCAGATTCACTGCAGTAGATGATCGAACTGCTATAATCCGCATAAAATCGAAGTTCTTCTACATCAGTCTCATTTGCGCCCATGCTCCGGCCGAAGATAAAGATGAACAGACCAAAGACATATTTTACGAGCGCCTAGGAACAGCATATGATTGTTGCCCTGGCCATGACATTAAAATTCTGCTAGGAGATTTTAATGCAAAAATCGGAAGGGAAAATATCTTTGGCGCCACCACAGACAAGGGCATGAGGTTGATTGACTTCGCGGCAGCAAAAAACATGGTAGTTAGCAGCACCAGATTCAAGCATCTCGATATACACAAGGCCATTTGGATTTCTCCCGATCAAACAACGAGAAATCAAATCGATCACGTTGTGATAGACGGTGTTTTAGACGTCCGATTGATCCGAGAAGAGAATATCGATTTGGATCATTACCTTGTGGCAGCCAAGATACGCACCCGTCTTAATGTAACAGCAAAATTGCGGTCTAATGTAACACGGAAATTTGACGTCGTAAAGCTGCAAAGACAACATATAGAAGCCTACTCCGCTCAACTTACTCATCAGCTTGACGAAAGCACTTCTTGTCCCGACAATAATATAGAAGCACAATGGCAAAGAATTGCCCACTCCCTACAAACTGCAGCAAAAGCAACACTTGGGTACCAAAGACCACAATCAGGAAATCCGTGCTACGATCAGGAGTGTCGTAATGCTACTGATATGAAAAACGCAGTGTATAGGGCGACCCTGCAGACAGAAGCAACACGTAATGTGATGGAGAATTAACGGCAGAAAATGAGAGAGGAGAAACGTGTTTTCCGAAAAAAGATGAAAGAACAAGAAAAACGTGAGCAAATCAGAATGAGGTCCGAAAATTCTACAACCGGGTAAAACACCAAACCGAAAGCTGTGCTGCAGGTACACCCTCCTGTAGATATAAAGAAAGAAACCTGGTGACAGATACAGACAGCGCGCTGAGGATCTGGAAGGAGCGTTTTGAAATAATTCTGGTATCAAATAGTAGCGGTGAAGAGAATACCCCAGAACCAATAATAGATGACGGTATAGAGTGTATGCCAAGCCAAGGTGAAGTCAGAATAGCAATCAATCGGCTATAGAATAATAAATCAACATTTGCCAAGCCAAACTATTCAAGAGTGGTGGTCAGATGCTGGTAGGGAGCATGCACCAGCTGATTAGTACAATTTGGCTAGAAGAATACATGCCCAATGATTGGAACCTCAGCATCCTGTGTCCCGTGCACCAAAAAGGAGACAAGACGATATGTGCCAACTATAGAGGAATAAGTCTCCTTCCCATCGCATATAAAGTGCTATCCAGCGTACTGTGTGAACGACTGAAACCATTGTCCAGAAATGACACTCTGTACACCAAACAACACATGTTACTCGCCTACGCCGATGACATCGACATAATGGGTCGAACACTGAGAGCGGTAACAGCCACCTTTGAACAAATTGAGAAGGAGTCTGCGAAAGTGAGTCTGACAGTAAACGGCGAGAAGACTAAGCTGATGGTATCAACGCGCAGTAGACTCGGACCAACTGTGGAACTTACGAACTACAGCTTCGAGGTAGTCAAAGATTTTATATACCTTGGTACCGCCATAAATAAAACTAATGACATCAGTTTTGAAATTCGGAGAAGGATTGTGATGGCCAACAGATGCTGCTATAGTCTGAGTAAGCAACTCATAAGCAAGGCCACCTCATGCCAGACCAAACTCACACACTACAAGACGCTGATACTACCAGTGCTATTTAATGCATCTGAAGCATGGGTACTTACGCAAGCAGATGAGGCAGCTGTTGGGGAGTTTGAGAGAAAAATTCTCCGAAAAATCTATGGACCGATCTGCGTTGATGGTGAATATCGCCGTCGAATGAACCATGAGTTGTACCAGATATTCTCGGACATCTACATTGTTAGACTATTGAGTTGCAGCGAGTACGTTGGCTAGGTCATGTTGCGAGAAAGGATAAGATACTCCAGCCCAGAAGGCATATAAAAGCGAACCAGCTGATGGTTCAAGCAGAAGGGGAAGGCCACGAAAAAGATGGAAAGATCAAGTGAAAGATAACATTGGCGAATATGGTCTTTCAAACTAGAAAAACTGCGCAAAAGACCGACGCGCCTGGAAATCTTTCTTAAGCTCGGCTTATGGAACAAAAGTTCTGACACAACCCAGCTAAGTAAGTACGTATTTCTGACTGTGGATAAGCGTGGAATTTTCATGGACTATCAAAGCGTGGAAATATTTTTTCAAGGACCTTAAAAAGGATTGGATTTATTTTTTACTTTTTTTGAAATTATTTAAGATTTCATTCACCACAAATTGTGGTCAATCACCAAACAAAAATTAAAACAACAACTTTTTATTTCACATAAATATGACAAAAACCACAAGACTCTCGATTTTTTTGCGGGTTCTGTCATGGTTTTGCTTTCATTTGCCATTATTAATAAAAAAATTCATCTAATTCTTTTAATTTATTAGTTTTGTTTTTAGTCTTTTTCTTCATTCAATTTCAGTTGCTTTCGCTATCGGGGCTTGACAATTTCATGTATGGCATTATATGTAAATATAATTGTAGATATGTAGGAATGTTTTTATGTCAGCAATGGTAACAACAAACTATTTTGCCTTACTCCTACACACCCCAAAACAAATAGTGAATGAGCTGAGTGCATTATGAGAATGTGTTGGTGATGTGATGTTCGGTGAATGGCACAGTGTCTGGTAATAGCCAAGTTAATGATACGTTCATTTAGATTTTCATCTTTTCCTTTTTCTTAATTTCCTACCTACATCAAACATCTCCTGCCTCTATATACTTCTCTATGGCAATTTTCTACATTTTTCGGGACATTGACCATTAATCACAAAAGCAACAACAAAGTTGTAAAATTAAAAACTAACAATCACAAAATATTTTATTAGTGTCGCTCTGTTTGTCTGTCTGTCACATGGGGCACCTTCGTTATGATTTTATTTGTTGCAAATTTTATTGGGCGTAATTTCAATTTCATATTTTCTTCCTATTCCCAATCTCTTCTGCACCTTTTCATCATTTATTTTGCATATTTCTTTTTTTGTTTATTTGTGATGAATATTAATTGAATAGAAAATTTTAATAACAAACATTGTATGGCCTTTATAGATGGCAGTCTTTAAAATTCGGTTTGAAAAAACAAAATAAAATAAAACAAATATGAATTGTATCGTGCAAATTAATTTAAGGGCGTATACTAAACGTTAACGTAAATTGTAATAATGCATATTTGTTAAATAAATTAAAATTTAATTAGAAAAATTAAAAAGGCCAAATTTTACCAATCAACAAGAAATAAAACATAATACGCCATTAATAGTGGTATATTATAATAAGTCGGATATTCAGATAATTAGTATTTTTAATTGACAAATTTGATGGAAAATTAAATATTAATAAAATTTATAAATTTTTCTTTACTTAGCTGGTTTTTGAAAGAACTTTCGTTCCATAAGCCGAGCTTAAGAAAGATTTCCAGGTCGGTCTTTTGCGCAGTATTTCCAGTTTGAAAGACCATATTCGGCAATGTTGTCTTCCACTTGGCTGGTTCGCTTTTATATGCCTTCTGGGCTGGGGCATCTTCATCCATTCTCACAACATGACCTAGCCAACGTAGTCGCTGCAGCTCAATACGTCTAACAATGTGGATGTCCGAGAATAGCTGGTACAGCCCATGGTTCATTCGACGGCGATATTCACCGTCAACGCAGATCGGCCCATAGATCTTTCGGAGAATTTTTCTCTCAAACACTTCAAGAGCTGCCTCATCTGCTTGCGCAAGTACCCATGCTTTAGATCCATATAATAGCACGGGTAGTATCAGCGTTTTGTAGAGTGTGAGTTTGGTCTGGCGTGAGGTGGCCTTGCTTATGAGTTACTCACTCCGACCATAGTAGCATCTGATGGCCAACACTATCCTTCTCCGAATTTTAAAACTGATGTCATTAGTTTTATTTATGGCGGTACCAAGGTATATAAAATCTTTGACTACCTCGAAAATGTAGTTCTCAAGTTCCATAGTTGGTCCGAGTCTATTGGACGTCTTGCGTGTTGATACCATCAGCTTGGTCTTCTCGCTGTTTACTGCCAGACCCACTTTGGCAGACTTCTTTTCAATTTGTTCAAAGGTGGCTGTTAACGCTCGCAATGTTCGACCCATTATGTCGATGTCATTGGCGTAGGCGAGTAAAATGTGGTGTTTGGTGTACAGAGTGCCATTTCTGTTCACCTTTGCCTCTCGTACACCTTTTTCTAGCAGGATGTTATGTAGGTCTCACGCCAAACTGTCACCTTGTCTGAATCCTCGTTCGGTAGTAAGGGCTCCGAGAGGTTCTTTCCGACAAACGCAGACATGGCTTTATACACCTCTGACCGAATAGGACTGTCGAATGCGGCTTTATAGTCGACGAATAGGTGGAATGTGTCAATGGGGGTTTTCCAGGATTTGGCGCAGAGTGAAAATCTGGTCAATGGTGAATTTGCCAGGTCTGAAGCCGTATTGGTGTGGTCCAACAATGTCATTGACCATTGGCGTCAGTCGTTTACTCAGTACGCTCGATAGCACTTCAAATGCGGTGGGAAGGGGACTTATTCCTCTATAGTTGGCACATATCGTCTTGTCTCCCTTTTTGTGCACGGGACACAGGATGCTGAGGTTCCAATCATTGGGCATGATTTCCACTAGCCAAATTGTACTAATCAGCTGGTGCATGCTCCTTACCAGAATCTGACCACCAGTTTTGAATAGTTCGGCTTGTAACCCATAGACACCTTCTGCTTTATTATTCTTCAGCCGATTGATTGCTATTCTGACTTCATCTTGGATAGGTGGTATACACTCTATATCTTCATCTATTCTGGTTGTGGTGTATCCTCTTTACTGCTACTATTTGATATCAGAAGTTGTTCAAAATGCTCTTTCCAGATCCTCAGCACGCTGTCTGTATCTGTCACCAGGTTTCCATCTTTATCACCACAGGAGGATTTGCCAGCACCAAAGCCTTCGGTTTGGTGTTTTACTCGTTGGTAAAATGTTCGGACTTCATTCTGACTCCTGTACATCTCGATTTACTCACGCTCACGTTTTTCTTGTTCTCTATTCTTTTTTCTGAAAACACGTTTCTCCTCTCTTCTTCTTTCCCGACATTTCTCCATCACATTACGTGTTGCTACTGTCTGTAGGGTTGCCCTATACGCTGTGTTTTTCACATCAGTAGCATTACGACACTCCTGATCATACCATGGATTTCTTGATGGTGGTCTTTGGTACCCAAGAGTTGCTTTTGCTGCAGTTTATAGGGAGTGGGCAATTCTTTACCATTGTGCTTCTATATTATTATCGGGACAAGGGGCGCTTTCTTCAAGCAGTTGGGTAAGTTGAGCGGAGTAGGCTTTTACTATCTGTTGTGTTTGCAGCTTTTCGACGTCGAATTTCCGTGTTACATTAGATCGCACCTTTGCTGCTACATTAAGACGGGTGCGTACCTTGGCTGCCACAAGGTAATGATCCGAATCGATATTCGCTCCTCGTATCTATCGAACGTCTAAAACACTGGACGAATGCCTTCCGTCTATCACAACATGATCAATTTGAATTCTCGTTGCTTGATCAAGAGAATTCCAGATGGCCTTGTCTATATCGAGATGCTTGAATCTGGTGATGATAACTACCATGTTTTTTGCTGCCTCGAAGTCAATCTTCCTCATGCCATTGTCGGATATTTCTTCGTGAAGGTTGAATTTTCCGACGGTGGGGCCAAAGATATTTTCCTTTCCGATTTTTGCATTAAAATCTTGTAGCAGAATTTTAATGTCATAGCCAGGGCAACGGTTATATGTTGTTTCAAGGCGCTCGTAAAAAATGTCTTTGGTCTGTTCATCTTTCTCTTTGGTCGGAGCATGGGCGCAAATAAGACTGATGTAGAAGAACTTCGCTTTTATACGGATTATAGCAATTCGCTCTTCTACTGGAGTGACCCTTTCCATCGCAAATTTCGTTTCATGTCAGTAAGGCAATAATATTTCCTGTAAGGCAATAATATCGGCTTTGTACTTCTCGAGTACATCCGCCAAGGCGAAAATTGCGTCTATTCTGTACAACGTGCGCCCATTCCAATTGCAGATTTGCACATCGTGGTCCTTTATACGTTTGCGGGGATCGTCAACATTGGGGGGGTTGGTTTTCTTTTTCTTTGCTCTCTGATGGGCGTGAATTTTTTTTAAAGAATATTTTCTTCCAGCACTCAAAAAGGCGTGGATTTTTTAAAGAATATATTGGTATTAGAAGAAATATTTTTAAAGAAATCCACTTTGGTGATTGTCCTTATATAATCTCTTCTATCCATGAAATATCTCTTCTATTTATTACAGTAGACCTTAGTTTTCATTGCAAACGGAAAACAAAAATTACTTTGTAATAAAAGTGTAAAGCAAATATTATTTTATTTATGGCAAAAACAAATAAATACAAATTTTCAATATTTCCTAAAACACGAAAATCCGAACAGAAGATAAATTCGAAATCAATTGGCACAAATGATGCCACTTTGTTATGCCAGCAAAAAAGCAAAATGCCATAACTAATATTTTTAGAAAAACAAAATTCTGAATTATGTTTTTAGTGCCTGGTAGGTCCACTGATATTCTTCTATAAAAATTCCTGTAGTTAGTTCGTATTTCGATTAACCAAACACAACCATAATGATCGGTTTTGCTTTGCTAAAACCCAAAATATGTCGAACAACAGGAACTACGAAGTGTACAATTAATTTTGAATTTATGAATATTGAATGTGGCTGGCATTCCCTCGTTCGCACTGTTCTCGCTCTCGGCCTCTTGAATAGCATAACCGAACGGATGTTGTGGAACCAATCGCATTCGAATTATGAAGTGCTCACACATCAAATCTGTTCGGTTGTACCTGACTAGTTGGCAGCTATTTTACGATGTGCTTGATTGGAAATCAAAACAACATCATTTTTTGTGTAAAATGATGCATGGATTTGTGAATGACGTTTATTTATAATTTACGCGAGGATACACACACATATGTAAATGGCTATAATATTGGATATTGGATGGTCTTAACGTTTGTCATTAAAATTAAAATGACAAAATAAAATAATTGTTAATTGGTAAAATATTTTACTAAACACATACATATTTAAAAAGGTGGGACCAATATTTCGTTACAAACTCTTGGGGCTGGCTATAATACCAACATAAAAAATTGTATTTTTGACTGTGGTGGTGACGTAGGGGATGATAGATACCAAGCAACGGCTTTGATTGTCTTTAATATGGCGAGGCCCAGGCTAATCTTGGTCTCTCTTTCATCTCAATTGTGGACACTGACCTCCCCGTGGAGTCACCTGAGATAACTATTTTCATCATTCATTGAAATATTGAGCTCATATGTGCCGCGAGTTCACCCATAAGAACTATATAAAATGTGTTGAGGCGTCGGGTTAGTTGTCCACACTCGGCAAACACCTCTTACTATGAAAAAGCAACGAAAATGAAACCAAACACCCCCAATGTTGACGACCCCCGCAAACGTATAAAGGACCACGATCTGCGAATCTGCAATTGGAATGTGCACACTTTGTACAGAATAGGCGCAGATTTCGCCTTGGCGGATGTACTCGAGAAGTACAATGCCAATATTATTGCCTTACAGGAAATGCACTGGCGTAAGTAAATCAGTCGATTACGCACTGTATTATAGCTGCCATGAAACGAGACATGAATTTGGCTGCGGATTTATGGTTAACGGGAGAATAAAAGACCTCGTCTCCAGATTCACTCCAGTGGATGAGCGAATTGCTATAATCCGCATAAAAGCGAAGTTCTTCTACACCAGTCTCATTTGCACCCATGCTCCGACCGAAGATAAAGATGAACAGACCAAAGACATATTTTACGAGCGCCTAGGAACAGCATATGACCGTTGCCCTGGGCATGACAATAAAATTCTACAAGGAAATTTTAATGCAAAAATCGGAAGGGAAAGCATTTTTTCCCACTGTGGGAAAATTCAGCCTCCTCGAAGAAACATCCGACAACGGCATGAGGATGATTGACAAAAAACATGGTAGGTAGTAGCACCAGATGGCCACTTGGATTTCTCCTGATCGAACAACGAGAAATCAAATCGATCATGTTGTGATAGACGGAAGGCATTAATCCCGTGTTTTAGACGTTCGATCGATCCAAGTAGCGAATATCGATTCGGACCATTACCTTGTGGCAGCCAAGGTTCGCATCTGTCTTAATGTAGCAGCAAAGGTGCGATCTAATGTAACACGGAAACTAGTCAAAAAGCTACTCCGCTCAACTTGCCCACCTGCTTGACGAAAGCACCCCTTGTCCCGGTAATAATAAATAATAAAGAAGCACAGAAGCAGAGAATTGCCCAATCCCTAAAAAATGCAGCAAAAGCAACACTTGGGTACCAAAGACCACCATCAATAAATCCGTGGTACGATCAGGAGTGTCGTAATGCTACTGATATGAAAAACGCAGCGTGTTGGGCAACCCTGCGGACAGTAGCAACACGTAATGCGATGGAGAACTATCGGGAGAAATGGAGAGAGGAGAGACGTATTTTCAGAAAAAAGAAGAACGAGCAAGAAAAATGTGAGCGTGAGCAAATCAAGATGTACAGGAGTCAGAATGAAGTCCGAAAACTCTACCAACGGATACCGATGCAGGCACATCCTCCTGTAGAGTTGAAGAAGGAAAACTGGTGACAGCGTGCTGAGGATCTGGAAGGAGCATTTTGAAAAACTTCTGGTATCAAATAATAGCTGTGAAGATTGGAACCACAGCATCCTGTGTCCCGTGCACAAAAAAGGAGACAAGAGGATGTGTGCCAACTATAGAGGAATTGGCCTTCTTCCCACCGCATATGAAGTGCTATCCAGGGTGCTGTGTGAACGATTGAAGCCAATGGTCAATGACATTATTGGATCATACCAATGCGGTTTCAGTCCTGGCAAATCCACCGTTGACCAGATTTTCACTCTGCGTCAAATCCTGGAGAAAAAACCACGAAAAAAACACATCGGCACATTCCACCTTATCGTTGACTATAAAGCCGCATTCGACAGCCCTATCCGTTCAGAGGTGTATAAAGCCATGTCTGCGTTTGGCATTCTTGCCGAAAATTAATCGGCTAAGCAGGATAACTTTAAGTGGCATAAGATCAGAAGTTAAAGTTTGAAAGGACCTATCGGAGCCCTTAAATACCGAACGAGGATTCAGACAAGGTGACAGTTTGTCGTGTGACCTATTTAACATCCTGCTGGAAAAGGTCATACGAGAGGCAAAATACATGACACATTGTACACCAAATAACACATGTTACTCGCCGATGACATCGACATAATGGGTCGAACATTGCGAGCGGTAACATCCACCTTAGAGCAAATTGAAAAGGAGTCTGCCAAAGTCGGTCTGGCAGTAAACGGCGAGAAGGCCAAGCTGATGGTATCAATGCACAAGACGTCCAGTAGACTCGGACCAACTATGGAACTTGAGAACTACAGCTTCGAGGTAGTTAAAGATTTTATATACTGGTACCGCCATAAATAAAACGAATGACATCAGTTTTGAAATTCGGAGAAGGATAGTGATGGCCAACAGATGCTATGGGTCTGAGCAAACAACTCTAAAGCAAGGCCACCTCCCGCCAGACCAAATTCACACTCTACAAGACGCTGCTACTACTCGTGCTATTATATGGATCTGAAGCATGGGTACTTACGCCAGCAGATGAGGCAGCTCTTGGAGTGTTTGAGAGAAAAATTCTCGGAAAGATCTATGTGGCGATCTGCGTTGACGGTGAATATCGCCATCGAATGAACCATGAGCTGTACCAGCTATTCTCGGACATCGACATTGTTAGTCGTATTGAGCTGCAGCGACTACGTTGCATCTTCATCCATTCTCACAACATGACCTAGCATGTTGTGAGAATGGATGAAGATGCCCCAGCCCAGATGACATATAAAAGCGAACCAGCTGATGGTTCACGCAGAAGGGGAAGGCCACGAATAAGATGGAAAGAGTAAGTGGAAGACAACATTGCCGAATATGGTCCTTCAAATTGGAAAAACTGCACAAAAGACCGACGCGCCTGGAAATCTTTTTAAGCTCGGCTTATGGAACGAAATTTCTGTCACAAGCCAGTTAAGTAAGTAAGCCCATAGAGAGCTTGAACATATATATTTTTTTAAATATCCACGCCTATCAGAGAGCTTGAACCAATTTTGTTTTTAAATCCACGTCCATCAGAGAGCTTGAACAAATATTTTTTTAAAAAATCCACTATTATTAGGTTGCTTGAAAAAAGTCTTAAAAAAATCGTCGCCTACAAATATTTAATTTTTTTTAATAAAATCCACACTAATTTTCGGATTTCGAACCTTACACCAAATATTTGTATTGGTTCAAAATTCCCATTTAAATATTAGGATCGTGAGTCTATGACCTCTTCCTTTCACCAAAGAAACATGAATATATTCGCCATAATTTCCCTCACACAAACACAAAAATTATGAATTGATGAAAAATTTAAAACAAAAAAATTTTTCGCACACAAAAGCCGAAAGCCAAATGTTTGCATACGAACGATCCGCTTCGCTTTGGTTCGTTGTACTGTTGCCACAAATTTTGGCAACATTTTAAATATAAGTCTTGTAAACTGGAATGAGGCGACAGTTAGCCAAAGATCGCGTAGCTTGAAAGAAGGAACAAAATTTGAAAAAAACATTTTGACATAAAAATTGAGTCAATAAAAAAGAGAAAGTACAATAAAAATATTTTTTAAAAAAAATTAAGGATAATTAAAAAATAAAAAAACAAATATTTTAAAGGATTAAAATTTAAAATACAAATATTTCGATATAAACCAAAGTGGATGTTAGCAATTAAATATTTTGTGGAATATTAAAAAATAAAAAAAAATAATTTTGAAAATTTTTGTAAAATAAAAATAAGAAATTTTCGAATAAACCAAACTTAGTGCAAATTTCCCATAACCATGATTTGTCCGAAACGTACCACGGAATTGTTGGAACAATTCTTGGAACCGTTCAAAGATAAGGATCCTGCATGGGAAATCGGTATTTCGAAAATTGCGGGTCGCGGTGTATTTACCACACGTAACATTAAACGCGGTGAAGTCATATTTCGTGATATGCCATTGCTGATTGGTCCAGCGGCTCGTAAGGAGGACACCCTAAATTCTTGCTCGGTTTGCTTTAAACTCCTACCCGATACCAAGTTTATGTGCCGCCAAGGATGTGGTCTGCCGATTTGTAATTTATGCCAGAAAAAGAAACAACACAAGGCCGATTGTGCCCTATTCAAGTCATGGGAACCCTGTGAACCGGATGTGGCCAATTCCGTAATTATACGCCTGCTGTGTCCAGCTCGTGCCATTAATTGCACCAAGGAACAGCGTGATCTGATGTATTGCCTACAGGCCACATTGGACAATAATCATCGTACTGAGGTACGAAATGCTGCAAAGTGTTTCCGTAAATTCCCAACGGATAAGAAACTTATCGATATTATGAATCGAGCAGTGGCTGTGTTGCGTACCAATGGATTCGATGAGACCTCGGATCGTACCAATGATAATCAGGAATTTTTCTATCGTGCTTTGTTTCCACTCTTTGCCTTGATCAATCATGATTGTGTACCGAATTCATATTATACCTTTGAGGAGAAGACAAATAATATGATTGTAAAGGCATCGGTGGATATACCAGCGGGTACAGAGATCACCACGACCTATACGAAGTTGTTCACATCGAATATTGCTCGCCACTTGTACTTGAAGATGAAGAAAACGTTTACCTGTAAATGTCAGAGGTGCTCAGATCCAACTGTAAGTATGAGAGAGTGGACTAAACATTTTTTAAAGGGCCAACATATAAGTGATTTTTTAAAGAATATTTTTTTCATTAACCAACATAGGTGAGGATTTTTTTAGAATATTTTTTTTCAAGGACTAGCCTTAGGCTTGGATTTTTAAAGAAATTTTTTCAAAGACCAGCCGTAGGCGTGGATTGTTTAAAGAATATTTTTTCTAGAACCAGAAAAGGCGTGGATTTGTTAAGGAATATTTTTTCTAGAACCAGAAAAGGCTTGCATTTTTTTAAGGAATATTTTTTCTAGAACCAGAAAAGGCGTGGATTTTTTAAGGAATATTTTTTCTAGAACCAGAAAAGGCGTGGATTTTTTAAAGAATATTTTTCCTAGAACCAGAAAAGGCGTGGATTTGTTAAGGAATATTTTTTCTAGAACCAGAAAAGGCGTGGAGTTTTTAAGGAATATTTTTTCTACAACCAGAAAAGGTGTTTTTTAAGAAGAAAAGGCGTGGATTTTTTAAAGAATATTTTTTCAAAGACCGGAATAGGCGTGGATTTTTTAAAGAATATTTTTTTAAAGAAAAGGCGTGGATTTTTTAAAGAATATTTTTTCTAGAACCAGAAAAGGCGTGGATTTTTTAAGGAATATTTTTTCTAGAACCAGAAAAGGCGTGGATTTTTTAAGGAATATTTTTTCTAGAACCAGAAAAGGCGTGGATTTTTTAAGGATTTTTTCAAAGACTATCATAGGCGTGGTTTTCTTCCAAGACTATCATAGGCGTGGATTTTTTCAGAGATTATCATAGGCGTGAATTTCTTCCAAGACTATCATAGGCGTGGATTTTTTCAGAGATCATCATAGGCGTGGATTTCTTCCAAGACTATCATAGGCGTGGATTTTTTCAAATGTGGATTTTTTCAAAGGTTATCATAGGCGTGCATTTTTACAAAGACTATCATAGGCGTGCATTTTTTCAAAGACTATCATAGGCGTGGATTTTTTCAAAGACTATCATAGGCGTGGATTTTTCTCAAAGACTATCATAGGTGTGGATTTTTTCAAAGATCATCATAGGCGTTGATTTTTTCAAAGACTATCATAGGCGTGTATTTTTTCAAAGACTATCATAGGCGTGGATTTTTTCAAAGACTATCATAAGCGTGGATTTTTTCAAAGACTATCATAAGCGTGGATTTTTCAAAGACTATCATAGGCGTGGATTTTTTCAAAGACTATCATAGGCGTGGATTTTTTTCAAAGACTATCATAAGCGTGGATTTTTTTCAAAGACTATCATAGGCGTGGATTTTTTCAAAGACTATCATAGGAGTGGATTTTTTCAAAGACTATCATAGGCGTGGGTTTTTTCAAAGACGTGGATTTTTGCAAAGATTATCATAGGCGTGGATTTTTGCAAAGACTATCATAGGCGTGTAGTTTTTCAAAGACTATCATAGGCGTGGATTTTTTCAAAGACAATCATAGGCGTGGATTTTTTTTCAATGACTATCATAGGTGTGGATTTTTTCAAAGACTATCATAGGCGTGGATTTTTTCAAAGACTATCATAGGTGTGGATTTTTTCAAAGACTATCATAGGCGTGGATTTTTTCAAAGACTATCATAGGTGTGGATTTTTTCAAAGACTATCATAGGCGTGGATTTTTTCAAAGACTATCATAGGCGTGGATTTTTTCAAAGACTATCATAGGCGTGGATTTTTTCAAAGACTATCATAGGCGTGGATTTTTCAATTTATTTATTTGTTTTCTGACACAGCCCCACTGTTTCCTTCTCACTACTCAATCACATCTTTCAAAGATTTCCACCTTCATCATAAATATCCTGGCACTGTGCACACACGCTACACAAAAATTTCAATACGTTGACATAATTTCGAGTGATTTCCAATGTGATGGTGGGTGAATTCGTCCGATAGCGAAAGTGGGGACCGGGATTTGTTGTGTGTTTGTTTTGAATTTTTCACATATTTTATTCGATTTTATTTTTAATACGTTTCAATAATATTTATAGCAAATCTGTGATGGGTTGTATTTTAATTAATTTCCCCCCGCAAGAAAAAAAATACTCATGTTGAGGCCAAAACAATAACAATAATCATCATCACCGGCAGCAACATCAACATCTTCACACCACATCTGAACTAATGGTGTTTTTGGGGGATAGACGGATGGATGAATGTCGTTGCTGATAAACATATGTGATGCAGGCAGGAAGGGTGGCAATGGTGGGAGGTATTAGAATTTTGCACATTTCTTAATTTTTTTTTTTGTTTCTTAAAAAAATCGAAATGATATGCAAAAAATCTAAAAATTCTTTTAATATTTTTAATGATCTTTTAGACAATTTTTTTATATGTCTATATATATTGTGATTTCAATTATGTCCAAATCAGTGGCATATATAAAATAAAAATATTCTCTGGGGGTAGATATATTTCGCCGAAAACATTAAGCAGCAGGCCATAACTTAGCTGAAATGTATTTAGTTGACATTAATGTTGAATGTTTTTTGGTCTGCTTATAGTTTTGATTTTTAATATTTCATTAAATGTTCGAATTCCATAGTGAAAATTAAAAATAAAACTAAAAAGATATTTTTTTGATTTTATATAGAGATTGGAAATATTTTAAATTTTTTCTTAATGTGTCATAAAGTTAAATTTATATATAAAGGGCAACATATATTTTAAATTTCTAATTGAATATTTTTAGATAGGCGTGGAATATTTTTTTAAGGTCTAGAATAGGCGTGGATTTTTTTACAGAATATTTTTTTATGGACCATAGAATAGGCGGGGATTTTTTTTAAAGAATTTTTTTAGGGACCATAGAATAGGCGTGGGGTTTTTTTTTAAAGAATAGTTTTTCAAGGGACCATAGAATAGGCGTGGATTTTTTTAAAGAATATTTTTTTTAAGGACTAAAAGGCCACTAGGCGTGGATTTTTTTAAAGAATATTTTTTTTAGGGACCATAGAATAGGGGTGGATTTTTTAACGAATATTTTTTTAGGGACCATAGAATAGGCGTGGATTTTTTAAAGAATATTTTTTTAGGGACCATAGAATAGGCGTGGATTTTTTTAAAGAATATTTTTTTAGGGACCATAGAATAGGCGTGGATTTTTTTAAAGAATATTTTTTTAGGGACCATAGAATAGGCGTGGATTTTTTTAAAGAATAGTTTTTTAAGGGACCATTGAATAGGCGTGGATTTTTTAAAGAATATTTTTTTAGGGACCATAGAATAGGCGTGGATTTTTTTAAAGAATATTTTTTTAGGGACCATAGAATAGGCGTGGATTTTTTAAAAGAATATTTTTTTAGGGACCATAGAATAGGCGTGGATTTTTTAAAAGAATATTTTTTTAGGGACCATAGAATAGGCGTGGATTTTTTAAAAGAATATTTTTTTAGGGACCATAGAATAGGCGTGGATTTTTTAAAAGAATATTTTTTTAGGGACCATAGAATAGGCGTGGATTTTTTAAAAGAATATTTTTTTAGGGACCATAGAATAGGCGTGGATTTTTTAAAAGAATATTTTTTTAGGGACCATAGAATAGGCGTGGATTTTTTAAAAGAATATTTTTTTAGGGACCATAGAATAGGCGTGGATTTTTTAAAAGAATATTTTTTTAGGGACCATAGAATAGGCGTGGATTTTTTAAAAGAATATTTTTTTAGGGACCATAGAATAGGCGTGGATTTTTTAAAAGAATATTTTTTTAGGGACCATAGAATAGGCGTGGATTTTTTTAAAGAATATTTTTTTAGGGACCATAGAATAGGCGTGGATTTTTTAAAGAATATTTTTTTAGGGACCATAGAATAGGCGTGGATTTTTTAAAAGAATATTTTTTTAGGGACCATAGAATAGGCGTGGATTTTTTAAAAGAATATTTTTTTAGGGACCATAGAATAGGCGTGGATTTTTTAAAAGAATATTTTTTTAGGGACCATAGAATAGGCGTGGATTTTTTTAAAGAATATTTTTTAGGGACCATAGAATAGGCGTGGATTTTTTTAAAGAATAGTTTTTTAATGGACCATAGAATAGGCGTGGATTTTTTTAAAGAATATTTTTTTAGGGACCATAGAATAGGCGTGGATTTTTTAAAAGAATATTTTTTTAGGGACCATAGAATAGGCGTGGATTTTTTAAAAGAATATTTTTTTAGGGACCATAGAATAGGCGTGGATTTTTTAAAAGAATATTTTTTAGGGACCATAGAATAGGCGTGGATTTTTTAAAAGAATATTTTTTTAGGGACCATAGAATAGGCGGGGATTTTTTTTAAAGAATTTTTTTTAGGGACCATAGAATTGGCGTGGTTTTTTTTAAAGAATATTTTTTTAGTGACCATAGAATGGGCGTGGATTTTTTTAAAGAATATTTTTTGTTAGGGACCATAGAATAGGCGTGGATTTTTTTAAAGAATATTTTTTGTTAGGGACCATAGAATAGGCGTGGATTTTTTGAAAAATATTTTTTTTTAAAGAATATAGAATAGGCGTTTTTTTAGGGACCATAGAATAGGCGTGGATTTTTTAAAAGAATATTTTTTTAGGGACCATAGAATAGGCGTGGATTTTTTAAAAGAATATTTTTTTAGGGACCATAGAATAGGCGTGGATTTTTTAAAAGAATATTTTTTTAGGGACCATAGAATAGGCGTGGATTTTTTAAAAGAATATTTTTTTAGGGACCATAGAATAGGCGTGGATTTTTTAAAAGAATATTTTTTTAGGGACCATAGAATAGGCGTGGATTTTTTAAAAGAATATTTTTTTAGGGACCATAGAATAGGCGTGGATTTTGTAAAAGAATATTTTTTTAGGGACCATAGAATAGGCGTGGATTTTTTAAAAGAATATTTTTTTAGGGACCATAGAATGGGCGGGTCCCTAAGATGTTGTTTTCTAGTTGGTCTTTCCATCTAACTCGTGACCTTCCCCTTCTATGGGAACCATCAGTAGGCTCGCTTTTATATGCCTTTTGAGCTGGGACATTCTCATTCATTCGCACAACATGGCCTAGCCACCGTAGTCGCTGCAGCTTAACACGACTGACTATGTCGATGTCCGATTGTAAAGCTCGTGGTTCATTCGACGACGATATTCACCGTCGACGCAGATCGGCCCGTAGATCTTTCGAAGAATTTTTTTTCAAACACCCCGAGAGCTGCCTCATCTGCTTGCGCAAGCTTTGCTTCAGATCCATATAATAGCACGGGTAGTACCAGCGTCTTGTAAAGTATAAATTTCATCTGGCGGGAGGTGGCCTTGTTTCTAAACTGCTTATTTAGACCATAGTAGCATCTGTTGTCCATCACAATCCTTCTCGGAATTTCAAAACTGATGTCATTCGTTTTGTTTATGGCGGTACCAAGGTATATAAAATATTTGACTACTTCGAAGCTGTAGTTCTCATGATACCATCAGTTAGGTCTTCTCGTCGTTTACTGCCAGACCCACTTTGGCAGACTCCTTTTCAATTTGTTCAAAGGTGGCTGTAACCGCTCGCAATGTTCGACCCATTATATCGATGTCATCGGCGTAGGCGAGCAACATGTGTTGTTTGGTGTACAGAGTGCCATTTCTGTTCACCTTTGCGTCTCGTATGACCTTTTCCAGCAGGATGTTAAAAAGATCACACTACAAACTGTCACCTTGTCCGAATCCTCGTTCGTATTAATTTTGCAGGAATACCGAACGCCTTTGAACGGATAGGGCTGTCGAATGCGGCTTTAAAGGTCGTTTACTTTGAACCGGATTTGGTTAACCCAGTGGGTTTAAATTTTCAATTCCTTTGAATATATGCCAAATAAATCCTCATAAAGTAGGTTAACCTGGTAAAAAGTTCTAATGTAAATACCGTATTATAGTCGACAAATAGGTTGTATGTGTCGATGTGTATTTCGCAGAGTGAAAATCTGGTCTATGGTGGATTTGCCAGGTCTGAAGCCGCATTGGTATGGTCCAATGATGTCATTGACCATTGTCTTCAGTCGTTCACACAGTACGCTGGATAGCACTTTATATGCGATGGGAAGGAGACTTATTCCTCTATAGTTGGCACATATCGTCTTGTCTTCTTTTTTGAGCACGTCACACAGGGTGATGAGGTTCCAATCATTTGATCTCGCATTCTTCTAGCCAAATTGTACTATTCATCTGGTGCATGCTCCTTACCAGCATCTGACCATCAGTCTTGAATAGTTCGGCTTGTAACCCATCGGCACCTGCTACTTTATTATTATTGATTGCTATTCTGACTTCATCTTGGCTAGGTGGTATACACTCTATATCGTCATATATTATTGGTTCTGGGGTATCCTCTTCACCGCTTCTATTTGATATCAGAAGTTTTACAAAATGCTCTGGAAGATCCTCAGCCCGCTGTCTGTACCTGTCACTAGGTTTCCTTCTTCATCTCTACAGGAGGATGTGCCAGCACCAAAGTCTTTGGTTTGGTGTTTTACCCGTTGGTAGAATTGTCGGACTTCATTCTCGATTTCTCCTGCACATCTCGATTTGCTCCCACGTTTTTCTTGTTCTTTCTTCATTTTTCTGAAAATACGTTTCTCCTCTCCCCTTTTCTCCCGATAGTTCTCCATCACATTACGTGTTGCTACTGTCCGCAGGTTTGCCCTATACGCTGCGTTTTTCATATCAGTAGCATTACGACACTCCTGATCGTACCATGGGTTTCTAGAATAGGCGTGGATTTTTTAAAGATTATTTTTTCAAAGAGTAGAATCGGCGTGGATTTGTTAAAGAAGATTTTTTCGAGGACTATGGATTTTTTTTAAGATTCCATTTTCATTTTTATTTGTTTATTATATTTTTCTTCTTATTCAAAAATTATATTATCCCAGCAAATATAATAAATCATTATTTATTTTTTTAATTTTTCGCATTCGATTCAAAAGAAAAATTGTTCACTTTACAATGAAAATTGTTTTCAAAATCAAAAAATCAATAAACAGACAATTAAAGGCAATTCAAATTAATAAAATTCCTCCAAAAAATAATAATTTTTTTCAGACTTTTGTTAAATATTAAATAAATATTTTCAATCAATATTGAAAATAAACACAACAGCATCGTCGAAATCATATCCAAACATTATAAATGAAAAAGAAATCGAATTGAAAAATAAAGAATAATATTTTCATAAGTTTTTTTTGTTTTTGTGTCGATGGTGATGTGATATGTAACACATTGTGTCCAATTAAATGACTCAAATTTATCAAAATATTTATGTTTATTTTCATCAAGATATTCATTCAATATTTTTCAAGAAATAAGAATGTTTCGACTCTCAAAATCCTCTTATGTTCAATTGATTGTTAAAAAAAGTATAATAATAATGTTAATATAATTCTTATACATATATAGAAATTCTTATTGGAATTATTGGGGTCAAATGTTTATAAGATATTAAATCAAAATTATGACTCATATATTACACGTTATTTATGCACTTTAACAACCTTAATGGAACTTATGAAAATATCCCAAAATGATGTGAACAATCGAAATTTTTGAATAATTATTGTGTGCATTATCCACGAAACTTGAAATCTTCGCTGCCTTAATTCACAAAATTAATATTTAAGAAAAATATTTTAGCTAAAATTTTGAAAAAAATATTCAATTTTTTTTTGGAACCTGTGAAAATTATTATTAGGCACACATCTTGTTCGATGTGGTTGTAGGGATTAAAACGCATTTAAATCAAATATTTAAATGTACCGTGCCTTTCATTTTGTCAACATTATTTATTGACATAGCTGTCATGTCTATTTTTGTGCAGAAGATATTATTTCATGGAATTTATGAACCATGACAAAAGAATAAGTGGACATTCTTTAGGCACAGTTAACCCGGCTAATTAGCAGCTATAAATTGTTATAATAAAATGTTTTGATAAATTGTCTTCGAAGATCATAAATATAATAAAACAAAATATGATATGAGAAAATGTTGACCCCATATGGAAAGTCATAGAATAACAATGGGGAAATTTTGAATTTCCGACAATTGAAATTTTCATAAATATGGGGTTTCTTGAGAAAACAACCGAATATAGGAATATTTAAATGTCAAAGAATGAGGACGAAAAGGATACGTGAGGTATTGTATTCGAAGATCTGTAAATAGGAATAAAAAAACATGATACAATAACTCGAATCATCTACTCTCCGATGTCTTTTATAACGAAATAAAATTGAGTAAAAAAATCCGCCAGGGACGTCTGACTATAAATTAGGAAATTAATGGGGCAGAACCACATATCCCCCGAAACTGACACCCTGATATAATTTCACGAAATGTAAGAGGATTATAAAAAAATGATATTAGGATTATTACACTAAATATTTTGAAGAGCTTTCTAAGTTATAAGTGTAATTTAATATTTGTCCTTACACTTTTACCTTGGACTGGCCCTCAAAAATGAATGGAACCTTTAAAAAATTAAATTTAAAAATGTACACTTAAAGCTTAGATCGTCTTTCAAAACATTTTTTAAAGAATATCATAGATAGGTACCCGAAACTGTATTTTATAAAAATCCACGGTTATGGCTACACTGATTAAAGAATGTCTCTACAAAATTTCAAGTGAAAATCTCAAGAACTTTTGAAGATATATCCGATTTATTGCGTCAGCATCAAGTGACGGCTGAAGGGCTTCTCAAACTTTAAACGCGTTTTTCTCTAAACATTTTTTTGCGAATGGCGGGCACGATAACTCAAAAACTAATAACTCAATCGATTCAAAATTTTTACACGTTTCTCTGTGAGTGTATAGCTATCGTATGAACTAGGATAAAGCCAATCGGTGAAGATCTTCCTTATTTTTTGACTTGGGCTTTGGTAAAAAATCGGCGATTTTCCAAAAATATTTTTTCAAAGGTCCACCATTTTTTTAATTTCTGAGCGAAGTCAATAATATTAGTTCATACGAGAGCCCGACAAGTACTCTTTCTAACACCGTTGGAATTTTCGGATTCCGATGTTCCAGTGAGGAGTTATCATGCCCGCCATCAAAAATAAGGACTTCTCTTTAATTACAAAAAACAACAAAAAAACACTAATTTTTTTTTGTAAATTTTTTTCTTCTCTTTTAAATCTTCAATTATATATGTGCAAAGTTACAAACCTTAACAAGCATTGGTATTGATTGAAAAATTAAAATCGAGATTGGGGTCTGAAGCTTTGGCAGACCCTCAAAAAAGTTATTAGTCTTAATAAGTTTACGTTTTGAGAAATAAAAACGAGAGCAGATTTTTGAAATACAACTACAGACGGACTATCAAATAATTATATCTGAATTTCATAAAATACGTACATCTTCTGTTTTAGTGGTTTCTTCAAATAAATCAAATTTGATGGCCTAAGCATTTTCTTGATTTGAATAAAATTCTATTTAGACTAATTCATGTCCGTCTGTCTACCCAATCTGAGTGTCTGTAATTTTAAATATTATTTTTTCTGAGCATTAAAAACCTTCTACCACATAATGCAATATCATAGTCCCCATATAAAAGTCCCGACCGATTTAAGGAACTTTGAATACGCACTACGAGGTGGAGGGCATGAAGAGTTCGAACGAGCCGAACATAACAACATTGAACCCAATGCAATTTTGCTGTTAACTTTTATAGCTGTGCCCCCTACCTACTTAGCTGGCTTGTGACAGAACATTTGTTTCATAAGCCGAGCTTAAACAAAATATTTCCAGGCGGGTCGGTTTTGTGCGCATCTCATCCAATTTGAAAGACCATGTTCAGAGATGTTGTCTTCCATTTGACTTTTTCCTTACCCTTCTACAGGAACCAGTTAGCTCGCTTTTATATGTCATTTGAGCTGGGCATCCCCATCCATTCTCACAACATGATCTGACTATGTCGATGTCCGAGGAAAGATGATACAACTTACGGTTCATTCGACAGGCGATATTCACCGTCGACGCAGATCGGCCCATAGATCTTTCGGAGAAATTTTCTCTCTATCACTGCAAGAGCTTCGTCATCTGCACAATCAGATGACGAAGTACCCATGCTTCAAATCCATACAACAGCACGGGTAGTAACAGCGTCCTTGTTTTTGAATTGCTTACTATGTTCTGAGTAAGCAATTCAAAAACAAGGCCGCATCTGTTGGCCAACATGTTATTAGTTTTTTTATGGCGGTACCGATGTATATAAAAACGTTCACCAACTCGAAGCTGTAGTTTTCAAGTTAAATATTTGGTCCGAGTCTACTGGACATCTTGGGCGTTATACCATCAGCATGGTCTTCTCGACATTTACTGTCAGTCCCACTTTGGCTGACTCCTTTTCAATTCGTTCAAAGGTGGCTGTTACCGCTCGCAATGTTCGACCCATTATGTCAATGTTGTGGGCGTAGACGACTAACATATGCTGTTTGGTGTACAGAGCGCCATTTTAACATTTGCATCTCGTATGACCTTTTCCAGCAGGATGTTAAAAAGGGTACACGACAAACTGTCACATTCTCAGAATCCTTGTTTGGTATTGAAGGGCTTTAAGAGGTCCTTTGATATTGTGCCAGTTAAAGTTATCTTGCCTAGCCGTATTAATTTTGCAGGAATGCCGAAAGCTGGCAAGAATTTAAAACCTCTGAGCGGATTGGGCTTTCGAATGCGGCTTTATAGTCGACGCAGAGAGCAAATCTGGTCAATGGTAGAATTGCAAGGTCTAAAACCGTATTGGTGTGGTCAAATAATGTCATCAACTATTGGCTTCAGTCGTTCACACAACACCCTGGATTGCACTTTATATGCGATGAGAAGAAGACTAATTGGCACATATCGTCTTGTCTCCTTTTTTTGTGCGCGGGATACAGGATGCTGAAGTTCCAATCATTGGGCATTCATTCCTCCATCTCCGTCATCTCTTATTGGTTCTGGGGATTCTCAACACGCTGTCTGCATCTTCAACACGCTGTCTGCATCGGTTACCAGGTTTCATTCTTCATCTCTGCAGGAGGATGTGCCTGCACCAAAGCCTTCGATTTGGTGTTTTACTCGTTAGTAAAATTTCCGAACTTTATTGTGACTCCTGTAAATCCAGAAAACATCCGTTCTTCTTGCTCTTTCTTTATTTTTCTGAAAATACATTTCCCCTCTCACCTTTTTTCCCGATAATTCTCTCTCCCATTAGGTGATACAGGTGATACTGTTTGCAGGGTTGCCCTACACGCTGCGTTTTCACATCAGTAGCATTACAATACTCTTGATCGTACCATGGGTTTCTCGATGGTGGTTTTTGGTACCCAAGTGTTGCTTTTGCTTCAGTTTGTAGGAGTGGACAATTCTTTGCCATTGTGCAAAGTAGAATACTATTATCGGGACAAGAAGAGCTTTCGTCAAGCAGGTGGGTAAGTTGAGCGTAGTAGGCCTCTGCTACCTGTTGTGCTTGCAGCTTTTCGACGCTCCTCGGATCGATCGAACGTCTAATACACCGTTTATCACAACAAGCTCAATTTGATTTCTCGTTGCTTGATCAGGAGAAATCCAGGTGGCCTTGTGTATTTCGAGATTCTTGAATCTGATGCTGCTAATTACCATATTTTTGGCTGCCGCGAAGTCAATCAATCGACATGCTATTGTCGGATGTCTCTTCTTGGGCAAAATTTTCCGACAGTGGGGCCAATATTTTCCCTTCCGATTTTTGTATTAAAATCTCCTAGCCAGGGTAGCGGTCATATGCTGTTTCTAGACGCTCGTAAAGTATGCCTTTGTTCTGCTCATCTTTCTCTTCCATCAGAGCACGGACTCAAATAAGACTGATGTAGATGAACTTCGCTTTTATACGGATTATAGCAATTCGCTCATCAACTGCAATGAATCTGGAGACGAGGTCTTCTATTCTCCACGTTTCATGGCAGCTATAATACAGGGCGTAATCATCTGATTTACTTACACCAGTCCCTTTCCATCGCATTTCCTGCAAGGCAATAATATCAGCTTTGTCCTTTTTGAGTACATCCGCCAAAGCGAAAACTGTGCCTGTTCTGTACAACGTGCGCACATTCCTAGTGCAGATTTGCAGATCGTGGACCATTATATGTTTTTCGTTGCTTTTTCATAGTAGGAGGGGTTTTCCGAGTGTGGACAACTAACCCGACGCCTCAACCCATTTTTTATAGTTCTTATGGGTGAACTCGCGGCACATATTAGCTCACTATTTAAACGGGTGATGAAAATAATTACCCCAGGTGACACCGCGGGGAGGTTAGTGTCCACAATTGAGATGAAGAAGGGACCAAGATAAGATTTGGATGGATTTTTTATTGTATTGTATAGCATAACAAAGTATATCGTAATATTTTTTTTAGGAGTGGATGCAGTCAAACCCCTTCTAGCAAAATTATTTCTTTTATGACTACAATGAATAAATCTATTATATTACAACACATGTCTTATAAACACATATACTTAATAAGAAATAAATTTTATGAATGTGCAAAATTATAAATGCAAATTTTGTATTTTTTGGGTTACGACTTAAATGCATTTCAAATTAATTTCATTTGTTGTTGTTGCTGTGTCTTAAAATGTCATACTAATCCCGCTAAAAAAATTCAAGGTCGTTTATGGTGGGTGTCTGTTTTTGAAAATGTTTGCAGTCACTTTTCATGTGTGTGTGTGTTTTTTTTTGTTGATTGAGGAAGAAGAGTCGAATGCAATTTGCTATGTATGTCACGCTGTGACATGAGAAATTACCAACGCCTGTTGATATTGGCAACAAAAATACAAACGGCAGTAATCACAAAGTGTGACCAATTTTTATGAATAATTAATTGTTTGTAATTATTGTTTTTCTGAAAAATCGGAATATTTGCAAGAAGGATTGTTGTTAGGCAGTGTTGCCAAAACTTGATTGAGAAAAAATGCTAGATTTTATTGAAAAATATGCTAAAAAGTGCTAAAAATTTTAGAAAAGTGCCAGGAAAAAGTGCTAAAAATGAATTTAAAAAAATTGATAATTGTTTATAATGAGATCTATATTTCTTAAAATTTAAATTAATAGCTATGTTGTGAGGGTATTGCAAGTGTTTGTGCTTCAATAGTTTGTAACGAAATATTGGTCCTGGACTTACATTTTGGTATACGGATCGTTATATCCCGGATATTTGTAAAGGTCATAGCTTTGAAACAATTGTCACGATATTCTTCATATCCGGTTCTGGCCAGTGAAGACACTTATTGTGTTTGGCTGTTGAAGTCAACCAACGCATTTCATATTTGTTTCTGGTCTCTCTAGAGGTCACAAAATTGTACATGGCAAGTCAAATTGACCCAGACTTTTGTTTGAAAAAATACAAAATTTACATTATATGCTCTTCACATTTATTCTAGAAGAGCAGATTCTAGAAGATGTGGAGCTTTACGTAAATATTTACAGGGGTCTATATATTGTAATAGTATTTTGTATTACCATTACCGCAGTAGATTATAGCTACACAATTTTGCATAAAGTTCCGGTTTTGTTGAAGTGCGACATCTATCGGTTTGAACGGATGATATTTACAGTATGAAATAATACAAAAAAAGATTTTTTTTTCTAAATGCACTTTTATATCCCAACATCAATAAATACGGAAAATCTAATCAACGAAAAAACATGGCTGCTTTGATAATGATCTGTCAGACATTCCTAGTACCCATTGGATGTTTGTTATTGTTATCAGTCTAGCCCCCATATAACGGTACCCCCAATATTCGGTATTTTGGGGATTTTGGACACATTTTCCAATCGAGCTGGCTGTAATTTATTATATAGTTAAAAAGTTATAAAAAGTTCGGCCGATCACATTTTGAAAAAATCTTGGAACAAATTAAAAATGCTAAAAAAAGTGCTAGGTGCTAGATCAATTTTGTTGGTGCTAAACGAGTTTAAAAAGTGCTAAATCTAGCACTAAAAGTGCTAAATTGGCAACACTGTTGTTAGGAGAATTAAAAAGTGTCTTCCACATTTGTACATATATTTGTCATATATATATTGTTTTAAAAAAATTGAAATTTGTCTCCCATATCTGTACATGATAGTCGCATTTAAAAAAATAATATAAACATTTATTTGTATAACAACATCGTACTATATTTGTCATATAATATAATAGAGAACATAAGATGATTGATCAGTTCCCCCATTATAATAGAAGGGTCTGTTAATCTATTCTAATGACAGTGAGAAACAATTTTGAAAACATTTTCACACAACCTATTTTGGACAGCTGTGAAGACATTTTAGCAGATTTGTTTAAACAAATTATCTTTTTTCCTTGGTTAATGCAAACAACTTGTTCAATGTTCTTAAAATTAAGGAGATCAATAAATAAAATTTATGAAAAAAAAAATTTTGTCACCAAAATTTAAACATATATAATCCATTAATAAAATATATGTAGTTGTTGGAATAAGACAAATAATTTGTCCTATAATAACAACAACATGCCAATGAACTTGTACAATGTTCATTTATTTTATTAAAACCCATAAAAGACCACATGTTTTTTTTGAAATGGTCTTAATAATTTTTTTTAACGATCACATTTTATTGACACAAAAAAAATCATAACAATTATTTTCATTATTTTGTGTGTTAGGTAAAAATGAAATTATCCTGAAAATGAGAAAAATACTTAAATATTTTTTAATGGATATGTGAATGACTATAATACCATTACAATATTTAGTGTGTCTTCAATGTATGTAATAGGGAAGATCGAAAGAGCTATTATAATTTTACAAGTTTTCCAACTTTTTACTAGAAAACCGTTCCTGAAACCACAATATGTTCAGCCGAATTTAAGAAAACACAAAACAAAATGACTTTCTCTTTGTAAAGTTTTCACTCGAGAAATTTGGCCGTGTAAAAATGGCAAAACATCTAATTTTGGCATTTGCCATCTAATTTTGGCATTTTTACTAGTTTTCCCTTCCAGAATATTTTGTATGATTTTGAACTCTTACATTTTGACATTTTTCCCTTTTATTAGTTTTACTATGAAAAAATTTACTGAAACAGAAAAAAAACATTTGATAATCGGTATTTTGTATTAAAAAAAATAATAAACCAGTGAGCAAAGTAGTATAGTCGGACGATGTCGACCATATAATACCCTACACAACTACCACCAACTCTAATTTGCTGCAGGTTTATGTTTCGAGCCTAAGCGATAATTCCCGATATTTCCACCCTTTAATCTATTTCTTACCCTGACATATTTTCCGAATCATACTTTCCTGGAGTAAACATTTACGCCATACGATTAAAACTTGGTTATTTTACACACAAAAGTCTGGGTTCATTTGTCCCTAAATAAATAGCTGGTCAGATCATTAAGAGGCATTGGAAAAGCATACAAAAATTTTTCTTGGTCTATTCCGTCCTCAAAATATCATGCGATAATCTTTATCATTATAGGCGGTGACCTTGACCATAACCGGAATCTGATGCACAATTTCTTAGCGATCCGCACGATATGTTCGCCTTCTAGTGCTTATATTTATATATATAATTATCTTAGTATAACTCCCACATCCAACTTCTCGGGACTATGTCCTTCAAGAGTTAATATGTACTCCATACAATAAAAATTTTATCAGTTTTCACATAAAAGTCTCGGTCCATTTAACCCGCTAAATATTGACCGATCTTCGTCAAAACAGTCATGCTCATTTCATAGTCAGGTCCCTTTCTCTTTGCAAAATTTCGTGAGGCTAGGTTAATTATTGTGGCCTCTAGAGCGATCAGAAAAACATACAAAAATAACGTTTTTCTTTCATTTCATCCCCTAAATATTAACCGATCATTACCAAAAACAATAGGGCTCCTTTTTTACAAGAACCCATCCCATGTTTAGATCGACACAACTAGTCGATATATGAGGATCGGTATACTTAAAGGATGATCTAGGAGCAATATTTCGCGGCGTTACAATTTCTCGAGGCCACACAAAGCTATAATACCCCTACAATATAGATGTGTATATAAATTTCGGATTTTCGCATTCAACATACCTTAAGGTATTATTCTTAATTTATTTTTTTGGTTTGATTCGAAACTACACTAATTCAAGAATGTCCCTATAAAAATTCAAGTGAAAATCTCAACAACTCTTGAAGATATAGCCGATTTATTGTGTTAGCCTTAAGAATGGCGCTTCCAAATTTGGACATATTTTTTCTGTGAGTATATAGCTATTGTATGAACTACATCAATATCTTCCTTATTTTTCAACTTGAATTTGGGTCGAAAATATGCGATTTCCAGAAAAATTTTTTAAAAGTCCCCTTTTCTTAATATTATCATAGTTCCTACGAGAGCCAGACATATACTCTTTCTAAAACGTTGGAATTTTTGGCTTCCGATGTTCCAGTGAAGAGTTATCCTACCCTAAATACCCCAATCCTACACCTCCACAGTGATCCTAAATCACAATTTCATGATTTCAACTCTATCGCTTCATCCACAATTTAAATTGTAACAAATTTAGTACACATTAGTACAAATTTCTAAAACTTCCTTTATATTTCAATCTTATACCTTAACAGTGATCCTGACTCGAAATTTCATGATTCTAGCTCACCTAGAATAAAATTGTACCAAATTTAGTACCACTTAGTACCCATAAGTATTAATTTGTTAAACTGAATCTTGACCCTAATCCTACATCCCTACAATGATCCTAACTCCAAACTTCATTGTTCCAGCTCTATCGGTTCACCCAAATCCAAATTGTACCAATTATAGTACGATTTAGTACTTTTCGTACACATAAGTAAACAATTTCAAAAACTATGTACATATCCCAATCCTACACTCCGAGGGTAATGTTACTTTCAATTTTCAGGATTCCAGCTTGATTTGTACCAAATATAGTACCATATAGTACTTTTCGTAAACGCGCTTTCCAAACTCTCCTCATATCGACCCTACTTCTCAACCTTAATTTGCATTCCAAATTTCAAGTTTTTAGCTGCTCAATCCATTCACATGCTACGAAAATTTACCAAATTTAGTACATTTCAGTACTTTTCGGATGCTTATAGTTCGAATTTCCATCTATTCTACACTACATCAGTGATCCTCAATCCAAATTTCAGAGTTCTAGCTCTACTGGTTCGCCAAATACAAATGATACCCTATTTAGTACTTTTTAGTACTGTTCGTACCGTTCTAGTACGAATTTCCAAAATCCTAGCCTAATCTGTCACCTTTGGACCAAGAGTGACACTCACCTAAAATTTCAAGATTATAGCTTTCGTCTGGGCGTTGATGAATCGTTAAATCAGTCAGTCAGTCAATCAATTTACTTTTTTATTAGTATAGATTTTAGTACTCCACCGTCATTAGACTTCGTCCTACATTGATGACACTTTTTTGAATATCTTATTTGTTGTTTATAATTTTATATATCATAGCGTGACCAAGTCGCACATCACTATTCTCTTCCTCAAGCAAATCTTAAGTGTGACCACAGTATACATGATGCATGACCTTCTCATGGTATTCCACGCTATGCCAACAAAAGTAATTAATTTCAATGCATTTCAGGCTTAACGATCTGTATTTTGAAATGAAAAAAAAAATCTTCAAATTCGGAGATTATTTTGTATTTACCTATCACGTCATACAAATAAATACATACCTATATATACATATATATGACAAAAATAACTGAACTAATTTCATTGAGGCTTATAAGGAAAAAAATATTTAAAATAAAATATTTAATAATAATAAAATTAATAATAATTATTAATACAATATAAGTCCACTAACATTAGTTTACATTTACCATCATAGATCATACGACGTATGATTAATATTATCTACTGAAATAAAATAAATCATACGCTTATGTGGCCCTTACAAATCACATATAGCTAACCATTGTTAAATCCCTCTTTAACATCTCTCTCCTCCCTCTCTTTTGCAGGAAAAAGGTTCCTTTATATCGGCTGTCTATTGTCGTGACACCAATTGCCCCGGTTTGGCAGTGCCCGAAACTACCGGTTTACCACAACCCAATTGGAATTGTTTGGAATGTAAACAGAAATCACCGCACGCTCCAATGTCAAAGGCTCAAGATTTGGCAGTGGGTGCCATCAATGCCAAAACCAATTCGAATTCACTGAAAACTCTCATTCAATATATCAAAGAGAAAAGTCCCAGTTTTATACCAGAAAGTAATTATGTAATTATCGATGCGAAATTGCAAGTCATTGCCCGGTTAAGTAAGAGTCTAGAGGATTGTGGTGAAGAATCAGCTGGCACGAAGGCGGAATTTTGTCAAGATATTTTGAACATTATGGATAAATTGGGTTTGGGTGATTGTGTGATGCGCACATATTTAGAGACGGAAAAGGCCAAGTGAGGTGGCCTGGGGAGATGCAAAAGTGAATTGATTTCAATATGGAATTCTAATGATGGATGGTATTAATGGAGTCATCATTTGGACGAAAAAGAAATATTTATTGTTTTCTTATGATGATGATGTTTATGAAAATAAGAAATAAAAAAAAAATAAAACAGATGAAAAATATTATACAATGTGTTTTAATAAGATTCTAATTTTATATGTAAGCAACATAAATACACACACATACATGCACTATTTGTTGTTAATTTATACTAAAAAATTATAAAAATACTATGAATTACATTAAAAAATTACATTAAATAAAAATTATATTCTGGAAAATTAAATTTTAATTTTTTTATTTATTTTTTATAAACATTTTTATAGAGCGTATGCAGTCTGATTGTAAGAAGACATTATGACCTTACTTAATCACATGACTAATGAGATTATATATAATTTGATACGATAAAAATATGTATAGAGCTTTAGAGCCTTGCACCAAGCCCTTATTTGTCAAATTCTAGACAAATTCCCAAAACAGCTCTGTAAGCTTCAAGTTTTAAATTAGGGCCGCATTTTCGTACTTCCGTCACGATTTGATAAAAAAACAAATAATATAAAGTGACTCTGTTTTATAAAAACTGCACATTTTTAAGGTAGTCTTTCAGGTACTTCTCCAATTTTTTTTTTTAAAAATGTTCAACTTCTAAATTTCCCTGTAAAGATAGATTGGACACAAAAATCGGATTTATTATCTGGAAATATTATTCCAAAAAAACATAAGGATTTAGGATTGAAGGAGGATATGTCTTCCAAAAATATTCCTCATTCGATTTGACAGAAGTCAGGTCATCTCAAAAATAATGTTCTTCTGCTGTTATATATGCTGTATAGTTTTACAGTTTAAAATATAGATGTTATTATCGTAACCGTTGGACCCCTCACTGTTGAAGTTGTGAAGTCGTTTGAATATTCCTCAACTGTCTATCATTTACATTTGAAAAGAACAAGGTCTGGCAGAGAAGGACAGAAAGGTCTCTTCATAACTACGAAGGGGGTCAATTTTGCTGAATGCGTATTCTCAATCAACAAGTAATAAGGTGGTAAAGATCGACCTGGTCGACATTTTTATATCCTCCACCGTATAGTGTACAATCTGTATTTCTTTAAAAATTCGAGACAATGTCATCAAAATTGTCTGCTAGAAGGATATTCTAATAATAAAGAAGATTAAATACCCAAGTTGGAAAAGTAGGTTAGGAACTTTAACATAGAAAAAATTAAGCGGATCATATGTATGTATTTAAAAAATTTACCTATATTCATAAATTTCTTGGGAGAAGAATTTTCTTTATCAAGGACCTGGAATACCAAATTACAAAAAGTTTGTGTGAAAAATGCGACAGAACCCTCAAAATGTCACAAAGATTTGGCAGAACCCTTGTAAAGATATGGATCGATTTTCTGTGCAGCATCCAAACCCCCGAACTGCCAAATTGAAACCTTTTCGGTTGTAAAATGTGGCTACATGCCTTAAAATGCGAATACGAGACGGAATCTTTATATGAGCGCTATGACAAAATACGGTCTAATATAGACCAAATATATGACAGCCTCCCAAAACCAAATTTGCTATACCAAACACCCTAGGAGTAATAGCAGTGCAAAATATCAAAAATTTCTATCCTACATATTAAGGGTGTGAATGGAAAAAAAACTGAAGGACATCACAAAAAAATAATAATAATTCCTAGAATTCTTCCAATTAAATCCAAAGGTGACTTCTTCTAAATTTCATCCTTCTCTAGAGTGCCCAACACGCCAATTACAGGCTCAAGTATATGTCCTTTTCAACTTAACCTAGCCTATCTTAAATATTACCGTCATATTTCATATTATTTCAGTCGGTTCTAATTTTTTACATTTCAGGTCCGAAAATATTTTCGAATAAGGTATGGGCCATTCTTCACGACATTTTGCATGTAGGATGGGTTGGGCCAATGAAGCCCTCCATTTTTTTTGGTAAGGATTGGTTAATATTTAGGGAATGAAATGGAACAAATATTTAATTTTTGTCGGTTTTTCTGACCCGAACATTGCGAAATTGTACATGGAGGAGGGGATAGGGCCAAATAATTAGAATGCCTGTTTTAATAGAGATCAGTCATATTTATCGGGTCAAATGGGCCTTGATCTTTGTTTGAACCAGTAAGGAAAGTAGTAAAGTCGGACTGGGCCGACTATATGATATCCTTCACCACTTTGGGTATGTTGTACATATGCATCCTTACAATTGCATGTCAATTTTCCCTCGACGGAACATACTCATGTCTTTCTGCAACTTATGCTTAATTTAATTTCATTCGGGCAGATTTAGAGTCGTCTGCGTACCATGGGACAAATTTAGCAAAATTGATACACCCTATTCGGTACGCCGCACTGTCAAAAATTTAATATCAATCAGACACCCGTTCGAAATAGATATGGGAGCTATTGCTGCATTTGCACCAATTTCAACAAAAAGCAATAACGTCATTTAATTTTCAATTTGATACGTTATGCAAAATTTCGTGTTATCGGACAAACATTATCTAAAATTGCACCATTTATGTAAAATTGGGCGAATATATGTGGGAGGTATATCGAAATCTGAACCGATTTTTTTCCAAACTTACCACCCATTGTTCTAGACTTAATTCAGTATGTTATGCCAAATTTCGTGCAAATCGAAGGATATATAGGGACCTTGTTGCTTTATTTACGTAAAATCGGACGAAAATATATATGGGAGCTATATCTAAATCTGAACCGATTTTCACGAAATTTAACATACATCTTTCTTGGCATAATTCAGTACGCTGTGCCAAATTTCGTGCAAATCGAAAGATTTATAGGGACTTTGGTGCACTATTTACCTAAAATCGGGCAAAAATATATATATGGGAGCTATATCTAAATCTGAACCGATTTTCTCGAAACTTACCACCCATTGTTCTAGACTTAATTCAGTATGTTATGCCAAATTTCGTGCAAATCGAAGGATATATAGGGACCTTGTTGCTTTATTTACCTAAAATCGGACGAAAATATATATGGGAACTATATCTAAATATGAACCGATTTTCACGAAATTTAATACACATCGTTCTAGACTATTTTCAAAACGCTATATCAATTTTCGTGCAAATCGAAAGATATATGGGTGCTCTATTTACCTAAAATCGGACGAATATATATATGGGAGCTGTATCTAAATCTGGACCTGGACATCATTCTACACCTAATTCAGTACGTTTTGCCGAATTTTGTGCACATTGACGAATTTCGTGCAATAGGGACTTTGGTGCACTATTTACCTAAAATTGGTCGAATATATATATATATCTAAATCTGAACCGATTTTCCCAAATTCAATAGGGTTCGTCCTTGGGCCAAATAAGTGACCTGTGCCATATTTCTTCCATGTTTACAATTTAACATGGACAGACTTCACCACACCACAGTGTGACAGGGGTGACAAAATATATGTGGCGTATATATTTACTCTAGAAGGACATAGACCCGAGACGGAGACCTTTAAATTGATACTATTTATGTTGTCGTATGTGCTCGGATGTGGGAGTTACACTTAAATATTTACAGGTGCTTACGTATTCAGATATTGACCTCTATTACAAAATATTGACCAGGCTTGGTCGTTGTGTGGGGTATCGTATGGTCGGCCCCGTCCGACTATACTGCTCCGCTTAAGGGTTGTTAATTGCATTGCTAGTTTGCCTCCAAATTCTTAGAAGATAGTCAAGTTTTTGAGTTACGGCGTAATGAATTTTTGCTGATATCTTAGGAGTTCATGAAAAAATATCACATGTCTCCTGTCATATCGTAATTTTCTGACTGATTTTTTGGTCTCAAGGACAAGGAATCTATATTCGTGTATTTTCACCGACCTTTTCCACTTTCACTCAGATAGTATTATATAGACGAACCTCGGAGCACGATAAACATAAGTTTCTCCAAACGTTGAATATCAATCAATATTTACACATTAAGGACCGCAAAGAAATCAGCCTGGGACCGCATGTTTTTGGACAAACTTGTGAAATAAGTGTGAAACATTTTTCTCTGTGAAAACACGAGAGACACGGAACGTGAAACACGAGAGAACTCGTGAGCGGTTCTTAATGTGTTAAACTAGTAAAAATGTGTCAGTCGATGTTGCCGACACATAAATACCCTTACGCTGTGCCATAGGTAATATACATTTATCCCGATTTTTACAAGATATTTTGCATTGCAGTGGCCTGAGGAATCACTGCCTAGTTTCGAAGGGGAATTGGTCCAAAGAAACATTAACAACAAAGCAAAGTATATATACCCTCTTTTGTATACGGTACAAGATATACAAAATTCTTAGAGGTACATCTTTCTGACCTACTATGTCCCAACTGTACATCCATTAGGCCATGTAATGTTGTTATCGCCTGCCTTCTTCAACTAAGTATATTCTCTGACTATATTTTCGAGTAAATCATTAATTAAAATAATTATTTTTCTTTTTTTGTAAAAATGGACTCCCGTTTTAACGTCATTCTCGTTTAACGTTCGAGTGCATGCCAGAAATATGCTGTGCGGCACACTTTTGTTGTTCGCTCTCTCGTTTGACACTTCGTTGTCTTTTCAACGGAACCGAAAAATTAGTTTTTGACTAATTGGAGCAGACAATCTGCCGAGATAATAATTCAAATTGTCACGATTTAAAAGTGAAAATTTCATTTCATTTAAAAAATAAAATAATACATATTTAGCATTTGGCTGCGTGACAATTGCAGCACTGCTAAATGGCGTTCTATTCTAAAGTGGCAAATTAGTGAGGCATAGATTATGGGGCATTCTTTTTCAAACATTTCTAATTCGTTGCACATAAACATTTGCAAGAGCTAATGGACCATTCAAATATTTTACTTGATTAATAATGTAATTCCCTTTATGATTATGGCATTTTTTCCTTGAAAATATTTTCTAATTCCACTGCTTTATAATTTCCTAATACTTTTCCCCTTGGCAATTTTCATTGAAATTTTTTGTATTTTTGTTTTTTTTTTTTCTGCCGTTACTGCATTTCATTCAAATTATGATTTAAATTTGTTTATTTTGGATTTCGCCAAAAATTCTAGTTAACGATTTTAATGGCTTTGTAAGTGAAATAATGCGAAACAGATTTTTTTCGGCGGAAAACTTATAGCAATCAACAAGTGAGCGGACTGGCTGGCCAATTTAGAAGCGTCGATCGCTTGCTCACTCGTTCGCTCTCTTTTGTGTGCATTTGATTGAGTGGCAATGAACTTTGTGGATATGTAATCGAATGGAAATGTTTACGAGCTTGTAAAAATTTACGTTGTATTTTGGGGGAGTACATATTTCTAGCTGGGTAGTAAAAATGAAAGACATTGACATATTTGAAGAATCGGAAAGTCAGGTGGATTTGAAAAAAATCGTTGGTCAAAGAATATTTTTTCAAGCGACCATAGAGGCGTGGTTTTTTTAAAGGAATATTTTTTCAAGCAACCAAATAGTCGTGGATTTCTTAAAGAATATTTTTTTAAGCAATCAAATAGGCGTGGATTTCTTAAAGAATATTTTTGATAGATACCAAGCAACGGGTCTGAGTGGCTTTAACATGGCGAAGTCCAGGCTTATCTTGTCCCTCTTTCATCGCAGTTGTGGACACTGACCTTCCCGCGGTGTCACCTAGGTTAGCTACTTTTATCAACAGTTGAAATAGTGAGTTGATAGCTGCCATGAACCGAGACATGAATTTGACTGCGGATTTATGGTCAACAAAAGAATAAAAAACCTCGTCTTCAGATTCACTCCAGTAAATGAGCGAATTGATATAATCGGTATAAAAGCGAAGTTCTTCTACATCAATCTTATTTGCGCCCATGCTCCGACCGAAGATAAAGATAATCAGACCAAAGACATATTTTACGAGCGCCTAGAAACAGCATTTGACCGTTGCCCTGGAAATAACATTAAAATTCTGTTAGGAGATTTTAATGCAAAAATCGGAAGGGAAAATTTCTTTGGCCCCACCGTCGGAAAATTCAGCCTTCATGAAGAAACATCCGACAACGACATTGAGGTTGATTGACTTCGCGGCAGTAAAAAACGTGGTAGTTAGCAGCACCAGATTCAAGCATCTCGATATACACAAGACCACCTAGATTACTCCTGATCAAGCAACGAGAAATCAAATTGATCATGTTGTGATAGACGGAAGGCATTCATCCAGTGTATTTGACGTTCGATCGATCCGGGGAGCAATATCGAATCGGAAAACTACCTTGTAGCAGTCAAGGTTCGCACTCGCCTTAATGTTGCAGCAAAGGTGTGATCTAACACAACACAGAAACTCGACGTCGACAAGCTGTAAACACAACAGGTAGCCGAGGCCCACATCGCCCAATTTACACACCTGCTTGGCGAAATCACTTTTTGTCCCGATAATAGTATAGAAGCACAATGGCAAAGAATTGCCCATTCCCTACAAACTGCAGCAAAAGCATTACTTGGGTACCAAAAACCACCATAAAAAAGTCCATGGTACAACCAGGAGCGTCGTAATGCTACTGATGTGAAAAAGACAGCGTATGGGGCAACCATGCAGACAGTAGCAACATGTAATGCGATGGAGAACTATCGGGAGAAAAGGAGAGAGGAGAAAAGTATTTTCAGAAAAAAAGAGCGTGAGCAAATCGAGATGTACAGGTATCAGAATGAAGTCCGGAAATTTTACCAACAAGTAAAACACCAAACCGAAGGTTTTGGTGCAGGCACATCCTACTGTAGAGATCAAGAAGGAAACGTGGTAACAGATACAGACAGCGTGTTAAGGATCTGGAAGGAGCATCTTGAAAAGCTTCTGGTGTCAAATAGCGGCGGTGAAGAAGATACCCCAGAACCAAAAAGAGATGATGGTGTAGAGTGTATACCACCTAGCCAAGATGAGGTCATAAAAGCAATTAATCGGCTCAAGAACAATAAAACCGCAGGAGCCGATGGGTTACCAGCCGAACTATTCAATACTGGTGGTCAGATGCTGGTCAGGAGAATGCACCAGCTGATTAGTACAATTTAGCTAGAAGAATGCATGCCCAATGATTGGAACCTCAGCATCCTGTGTTTCGTGCACAAAAAAAGGAGACAAGACTATATGTGCCAACTATAGAAGAATAAGTTTCTTTGCCATCGCATATAAAGTGTTATCCATTGTGCAGTGCGAATGATTGAAGCCAATGGTCAATGACATTATTGGACCATACCAATGCGGCTTCAAACCTGGCAAATCCACCATTGACCAGATTTTCACTCTGCGCAAATCCTGGAAAAGACCCACGAAAAACACATCGTTTTGAAAGCTTACAGATCCGGTTAACTTCTATTGGCAACATTTCACGAAAGCTTCAGCATCAAATTTGTCGTAAACACAAACCATAAATATAAAACAAAAGCACAGTTTATATATTATTATAGAATTTGTTAGCATATTTTTGGGGATTGCGCACATATTTTATTAGGTTGTTCTACAATTTGGAGAAGAAATGAAATTGTTAAAATGTTGAATATCGTATTTTGTCAAGATTCCATGCTCTGCTTTTCCATAGACATAAATCTGACACATGGATAGGTGGTCTCAATTGGATTGTTGGGAAAATATGACCTCGAGATTTTTATACCCTTCACCACACTGTGGTACAGGGTATAATGTCTTTGTGCATATGTTTGTAACAGGCAAAAGGAAACGAGGTAAACACATAGTTCCTTTTGAGAAGTCGATTTATGCATGTCCGTCCGTCCGCCTGTCTGTCCATTTTAAATTGTAAACAAAGTACAGGTCGCATTTTTGATTCGAATTCGAGAAATTTGCCACAGCTCATTTATTTGGCCCAAGGACGAACCCTCTTGAAATTGGCAAAAATCGGTTCAGATAAGAATATAGCTTCCATATATATTTTCGTCCGATTTAAGGTAAATGGTGCACCAATGTACCTATATATCTTTCGATTTGCACGAAATTTGGCATAGCGTACTGAAATAAGTCTAAAGTGGTGTGTTTTAAGTTTCGTTAAAATCGGTTCAAATTTAGATATAGCCTCCATATATAGTTTAGTCCGATTTGAGGTAAATCGTGCACCAAAGTCCCTATATATCCTTCGATTTGCATGAAATTTGGAATAGCGTACTGAATTAAGTCTAAAACGATTTGTGCTAAATTTCGTGAAGATCGGTTCAGATTTAGATAAAGCTCCATATATATTTTCATCCGATTTTAGATAAATAGTGAACCAAACTCCCTTTATATCCTTAGATTTAAACAAAATTTGGCATAGCGTACTGAATTAAGACTAGAAATATATGTGATAAATTTCGTGGAAATCTGTTCAGATTTAAATATAGCACCCATATATATTTTCGTCCGATTTTATGTAAATAGTGGCCCAAAATCCCTTTATATCCTTGGATTTGCACAAAAGTTGGCATAGCGTACTGAATTAAGCCTAGAACGATGTGTGGTAAATTTCATGAAAATCGGTTAAGATTTAGATATAGCTCCATCTATATATTTATATATATATATATATTTGCCTCCGATTTTATACAGTGCAAAAAAAGTCCCTATATATCTTTCGATTTGCACGAAATTTGGCACAGACCACTTAATTGAGTCTGGAATGTTGTGTGTTAAATTTAGTGAAAATCGGTTCAGATTTAGAAATATCTCCATATACATTTTCGCCCGATTTAATGTAAATTAATTTACCCCTATTAATTTACCGATTGGCACAAAATTCGGCATAACGTACTGAATAAAGTCTAGAATAATGCGTGTTAAGTTTTGTGAAAGTCGGTTCAGATTTAGATATAGCTCCCAAATATATATTTTCGTCAGATTTTATGTTAATGGTACACCAAAGCCCCTACATTTCTTTAAATTTACACGACATTAGGTATTTCGTAAAAATCGGTTTAGATATAGATATATCTCCCATATATATTTTCGATAAAATTGTGAACGTATACACGAGATAAAATTGTGAACGGCGATTTGTACTGCAGCATACCAAATATGCGTAAATAATTTTGCTATGTTTAATACAAATGATACACCAAAGAATCTAAGTCTCCCCGATTGACACAGAATTTTTTTTATTAATTTCAGAATGGTATATCGGGGTTTTGTAATAGGTTCAAATATCTATGTAAATTACACATTTCGTCCATTTCCAAGGTCCTCTAAAGATGATATGTCTGTTCTATCTACAGGGTATTGTATATTTTAGCGTCTCTTGTATGTACCCAAAGTGGTGAAGGGTATCATATAGTCGGCCCCGTCCGACTTTTGAACTTTCCTTACTGGTTTTCTAAGGACTCGAGAATTTTTTAAATGTAGAATCTAGAATTTTTTTCTATAGAAAAGTAGTGACCCTGAGGGTCAAAAAACATGTTTAATAAAGAAGGTTCTTAATAGTCTTTCAAAAAATATTTTTAATAAATCCACGCTTCTTGGTGGCCCTTCAAAAAATATATAAAAAATATTTTTAATACATCAAAGCTTCTTGGTGACCCTTCAAAAATATTTTCAATAAATCCATGCTTTTGGCTTTTCTTTTCCAAACATGGTGTTACGTTTGTAACCACTGTGCTTGTGTAAAAACATAAATGCATATACTTCAATAGATCGTTTTGCAATTTGAACCTGAAATTAAATTTTGAAAATGTTGCAAATCGATTTATAGTCCAGATTCCGTGCATCGTTTTTTCCTATAGAAACATTTCTGAAGCCTGTGGGCCTCGATAATTTTTTTTCATAAAAAATAGTGACCCTGAGAGTCAAGATTTTGTCTCTATATAGGTCATTGCAAAGATTATCTATTTTTACAGATTGAACGAATAAGTGGAGATGCAAATATATTTCGGAACACACTATTACACATAGATGCTTGTACACTGAACTAGACATAAACTGTAATAAATTTCGTAGGTTTTTTTTGAGGGGAACTACTAATAGATTGGTCGACAATAACTAATCGACAAAAATTAAAAATAAACAGAACAGCACACAACGCCAAAAAACGTATAAATGTTTGAAACTATTTCAGAATGCTTCCGAAACGAATCATAAATGCTCTACAATGTAAATTCAACACAGATCATATTGTTTCACCGAACATACATTCAGATATCCCATAAACTATTCCCATATGCATCGATATCAAATGTTCGCCAGCTTATAGCCATTGAAAAATTCTTGATAGCCAAAGCAAATTGGTCCTCTCTTTATTTTTTTTTGTTTCAGTGATTCTAGCGCCAAATAGTCTATAAAATCTATAAAACTGTTGATATGTGCTGTTGTGTGCCAAGTTTCTGTCGCATAGATCTTTAAGTGTTTTGTTTCAAACTGAAGGGGAACATTTCGAATAGTGCGTTTCATACATATAGTATATTAAAGACTTTTTGATGAAATGCGAACATAAATGTATACATAATATGGTAAACAAAAAGAAAAAAGAGAGCATCGCCACATAAGTAGAAGTAAATATGTATATTACTTGGTCCGTTGTGCCCTAGTAATCGTTTGGCGGCATAAGATGGGCTAAAAGTTATAAAAATGCTCTGCTTTGTTTGTTTTATTAAAAAATACAGAAAAAGCAATTTTCGAAGACAAATTCACCCACCCAGACAAGCACAGTGGTTATAATCAGAAAACATTTTTCCAAAAAATATTTTAACATTTTAATTTTCTATCGCCTAAAAAAGGCATTGTAAGGCCTTTAAAGGCTTATATCTCCTAACGAAGGCATTTTAATTTTCTATCGCCAAAAATAGGCATTTTAAGGCCTTTAAAGGCTTCTATCTCATAACGAAGGCATTTTATTTTCTATCCCATAAACAGGCATTTTAAGTCCTTCTATCGCCTAAAAAGGACATTTCAGTTTTCTGTGGTCTAAAAAGGCATGTTAAGGCCTTTAAAGGCTTCTATCGCCTAACAAAGGCATGTTAATTTTCTATCACCAAGAATAGGCATTTTAAGGCGTTTAAAGGCTTCTATCCCCTAAAAAATGCATTTTAATTTTTTTTTTAGCCTAAAAAAGGCATTTTAAGGCCTTTAAAGTCTTCTATCGCCTAAAGAAGACATTTTAGTTTTCTGTGGTCTAAAAAAGGCTTCTATCGCCTAACAAAGGCATTTTAATTTTTCTATCGCAAAAAATAGGTCTTCAAAGGCTTCTATCGCCTAAAAAAGGCATTTTAGTTTTCTGTGGTCTAAAAAGGCATTTTAAGGCCTTTAAAGGCTTCTATCGCCAAAAAAGGCATTTTAAGGTCTTTAAATGCTTCTATGGCCTAACAAAGGCATTTTAATTTTCTATCGCCAATAATAGGAATTTTAAGGCCTTTAAAGGCTTCTACCGCTTTAAAGGCTTTCATCGCCTAAAAAAGACATTTTAAGACCTTTAAAGGTTTCTATCGCCTAAAAAGGGCATTTAAGTTTTCTGTGGTCTAAAAAGACATTTTAAGGCCTTTAAAGGCTTCTATCGCTAATAATTTAAGGCCTTTAAAAGCTTCCATCGCCTAAAAAATACATTTTAAGACCTTTAAAAGTTTCTATCGCCTAAAAAAGGCATTTAAGTTTTCTGTGGTCGAATAAAGCATGTTAAGGCCTTTAAAGGCTTCCATCGCCTAACAAAGGCATTTTAATTTTCTATCGCCAAAAATAGGCATTTTAAAGCCTTTACAGGCTTCTATCGCCTAAAAAAGGCATTTTAATTTTCTAACACCTAAAAAAGGCATTTTAAGGTATTTAAAGCAGGGTGCGCAAAAATTCGCTCGCGAATGAATTAAAATACATTCGTTTCGTTTTCTTCTCATTTTACGAATGATTTTATGACGATAAATTCTATATCAACAAACGAGTGAGAGCACACAACAACAAATGTTCGTTTCGTTTGGTGGTTGAAATTCTTTCTGACATTCTCTCACGAATGAAAACAAACATTAAATGTCTACATAGCTGATTTAGTACAGTTCTTCTATCTGAGGACTATGAAGACATCCGCCGCCAAATCCACAGCCACTCTGTTACCACATGAAAGCTCCCTTTGAACATCATGGTCGATGGTGCAATAATTCCGACCACAAACTACCCCAACATTTTGGGTGTAACGTTCGATAGCTTATTTAAGTCGTCCGCGCAAGCCACCGCTATTTGCGATAAGATGAGAAGTAGGAACAAGGTCCTCAAGTCGTTTGCCGGCAGCTCTTGGGGTGCTGATAAAGTGACCTTGTTGACCTCTTACAAAGCAATAGGTGGGTCGGTGGTAAGCTATGCGGCGCCAGTGTGGTACGCGAATGTAAGCGATACACAGTGGATGAACATACAAACCTGTCAGAATGCCGCGACAGGGTGCCTCCTCATGACACCAGTGCACCATTTACATGAGGAGGCAATGGTCTTACCCGTACATTGTCACAACAGGATGTTGTCGATGCAGTACCTGCTTGGGTGTTATCGCAGGAATCATCCATGACATAGTCTTATGGATAGAATTCCCCCACCCAGGTACGTAAGCAGAGACCTACATGATCTAGAGAGAGAGGTCCAACGGTATAAAAGCGAACCCCTAGATAAAGAGGCTTATAGAGCAGGAGCAGGCAATGGGCCAATACCATGTGAATGCAGTACTAGGAGTCCACCCACCAACTATAGCAGCAGAAGAGCGACAGCTGCCTAGACAACCGAGAGTGGTTTTAGCCCAACTAAGATCAGAATGGTGCAACCGCCTCAATTCGTATTGGGCCCGAATTGACAGCGCGGTACCAAACACATGCCCTGCATGTGGACTTGGACCTCACGATACGCTGTATCTCTTTAACTGCCCTGCTAAACCCACTCATTTGTCTCCAGAATCTCTTTTGACGCAGCCGTTACAGAGTGCAACCATCCTGAACCTGGAAACAGAGGAGTCAGAACCAGAATAATTTAAATACATCAAACATGTAGGCAGTTGCTACAACAACAACAAACGTTCGTGAACTCAATAGTTGTTGGCTATGTGTTTTGTAATTCCACACACTTTCTGCTACACACACATTCATTCGTTGTGTGTGTTTAAATTTTTTACGATATTTTTGTTTGTTGTTGTTTTTAACAGTGCCCGTGAGCATTCACGAGTATTCACGAAAATTTCTTTTTTGAGTTTTTCAAAACAATACTCTTCAGCAACAAATGCTCGCGAAAGAACGAATCGACGACGCTTGCAGCGAAATTTTATCGTACGTGAATTTTTCGTACAATGCGAACATTCGCGAGAGATTTATCGCATTCGCGATAAATTGAAAACATTCGAATTCTCGCTGTGAGCATTCGTGAGAAAGAGCGTATTTTAATCATTCTTCGCACCACGCTTCGTGGTAGCCCCTCAAAAAATATTTTTAATAAATCCACGCTTCGTGGTACCCCCTAAAAAATATTTTTAATAAATCCACGCTTCTGGTAGCCCCTCAAAAAATATTTTTAATAAATCCACGCTTCGTGGTAGCCCCTCAAAAAATATTTTTAATAAATCCAGGCTTCGTTGTAGCCCCTCAAAAAATATTTTTAATAAATCCAGGCTTCGTGGTAGCCCCTCTAAAAATATTTTTAATAAATCCACGCTTCGTGGTAGCCCCTCAAAAAATATTTTTAATAAATCCACGCTTCGTGGTAGCCCCTCAAAAAATATTTTTAATAAATCCACGCTTCGTGGTAGCCCCTAAAAAAATATTTTTAATAAATCCACGCTTCTGGTAGCCCCTCAAAAAATATTTTTAATAAATCCACGCTTCGTGGTAGCCCCTCAAAAAATATTTTTAATAAATCCAGGCTTCGTTGTAGCCCCTCAAAAAATATTTTTAATAAATCCACGCTTCGTGGTAGCCCCTCAAAAAATATTTTTAATAAATCCACGCTTCGTGGTAGCATTTGAAAAAGTCTTTTTACGTTTGTAACCACTGTGCCCTGTGTAAAAACTTAAATTCATATTAGCCACTGGCGAAAAAAGAAATCATTCATTGAACTCAGTTGTTATTTGAAATTATCTGCGGGCGGTGGGCCATAATAACATAGAGACGCAACAAATCAACAAACCAAAAAAACTTGTCGATTTCGTTTCATTACTAGTTCGCGTTTTTTTTTCCTACCGACGAAAAAACTATTATCCAACATTTGATTTAATTGAATTGCAAAAAATACATAAAAAAGCGAAAACAATGTCATTGAAATTCAATACAACTCTCGAAGATTTAAGAAATTTAATCGATCTCCATATGGGCGAGAAATTTTCGGAAAAAGATCCATTGTGGCAGGTGCTGGATTCACCCATTTCCGGACGGGGTTTATTTGCCAGGCGTGACATAAATACGGGCGATGTGATTTTACGTGAACCCGCTTTGCTGGCTGGCCCGAAGGCCGGTCAGACGACAAATATCAATACTTGTGCGGTATGTTATTGCCGGTTGGAGGGTAGTGATGCGGAGATTATGTGTAAAAATGGTTGCACGATGCCTGTTTGCGACGTCTGCTGTATCTCCGAACGCCATGTGGGAGAGTGTAAAGTTTTCCGCAAATGGAAACCCAAAGATATGGGAAAAATTAATCGTCCCGCTCTGCGTATTGTTTCCATAATGCGTTGTCTCTTCCTCAATGAAAATCAACATAAACTGTTATATGCACTACAGGCAAATCCAGATAAATACTACAAAGCTGAGGTACAAATGGCTGCCGGGTGTTTTGAAGAATTCACAAAAAATCCGGATATTTTAAATTATTTTTATCGTACAATTTGCGCCTTCAATACGAACGCCTTTGAGGGAAATAGTTGTGTTGGGGGACATGAAGTTCTGATAAGAGCTTTGTTCCCGGTGGCGGGTTTGATGAATCACCAGTGTACCCCAAATGCAAATCATCATTTTGAAAATGGTGAAACAATTGTTATTACGGCTGCTCGTCCTATACGGGAGGGGGAGGAAATTGTTACCAGCTATTCGAAGTTATTGTGGAGCACACTGGCCAGGAATACTTTCATGAAACTAACAAAACAATTTGAATGCTCGTGTGCGAGGTGTTTGGATCCGACGGTGAGTAGTTTTTTATACATATATAAATAACTAGTTATAATAATATTTTAAGGAATCATATGTATATATATATATACATTAACTTCTATATATTAAGAAATCAACGAAATTATTTGTTTGATTTAATTTTGGGTCGTAATGACTATTTACACGAAAAGTAAAATTATTTTTGATACTTTCGATTTGTTGGCTATGTAACGGAAGCTATAAAGCTTTCGACGGATTTAAAAAGCTTTGCGTATATACTGTGGGCAACAAAGAGTGCATATATTTAGGAGGCAAGAAAAGTGGTGAATATTTTTTATTTGAACTTTACATTTACACCCAATGGGTTTTCACAGATTCTCAACAAATTCTCAAACCAAAATTTCAAATCCATGAGATGCACATTAATGTCTATTCAACATAATGTTCGATTCGAAATGTCTATATAAATAATATTTTGTGTAAACAAGTGTTAATATACCCTACACAACTGTGCAGCCCCAAGAGTTTGTAACGTCGCGAAAAATTGGTCTAGACCCAGTTTTAAGTATACCGATACCTCATACTCGACTAGATGAGTCAATATAGAGGCCACAATTATGATCCGAACACCACGAAATTTTATCAGGGTGCGAAGAATGATTAAAATACACTCTTTCTAACGAATGTTCACGCGCGAGAATTCGAATGTTTTCAATTTATCGCGAATGATAAAGTTACAATGAATGAACAAGCATTTGCAATCTCTCGCGAATGTTCGCATTGTATCAAAATATCATAAAAAAGGTAAACACACGCTCACACCGAAAGAATGTGTGTGTAGCAGAAAGTGTGTGGAATAACAAAACACATGTCCAACAAATATTGAGTTCACGAACGTTTGTTGTTATTGTTGATGCTGTTTTGAGCATTCGTGAGAATTCGGGAATGTTCGTTTTCATTCGTGAGAGAATGTCAGAAAGAATTTCAACCACCAAACGAAACGAACGATCGTTGTTGTGTGCTCTCACTCGTTTGTTATGTGTGTGTGCGAACATTCTTTGGCGAATGCTCGTTTGGTAAGGAATTTATCGCCATAAATTCATTCGTAAAATGAGCACAAAACGAAAAGAATGTATTTTAATTCATGACGGTTTTCATGAAGATCGGTCAATATTATTTAGTGGGAGGTATAATGGACATATACTTTTGTGTGAAAAATTACAAAATTTTTATTTAGAGGCGTATTTAGTTACTTCTGAAGGACAGAGAACGGAGATGTTGAGAGTATATCCATGATGAGTTTATAAGCTTTAAATGAGTTTATATTGGCGTATGTCCTCGGATTTGGAGTTCGGTCAATATTCCGAGGGCCAAATCAACCAAACCTTAAAATGACCACATTTATATATATTTTTTTTGGAGAAAATATTCATCTTGGGAACACAAGATTTGGAAAAAAATGGCAGGGTTAGAAAGTAGAGCTATAATCGGTCAAGAGGGTGCAAATATCACGAAATATTGCCAAGTTCAGAATATAGAACCGCAGAAAGTTAGAAGTTCGTTATAGTTGTGTAGAGTATCATATAATCGTTCCCTTCCGACTATACTACTATACTATACTGGATCTTATTTATTTATTTACGAGATCGTTGTAAGAGGTTTATGATATGTACCGAGCAGAATTCATAGGTTTCCAATAAGAATTAATAATGAAAGCAATCGCACTGTTGCTGATTGCTTAGAGGATCATATCATTTCATGAACTTTTGCGGGAAGGGTGATTTTCTGAAAACGTTTAAGGTGGGTCAATATTTCGAAGTAGTCTTTAATTTAAGTATTTTCTTGAATCTGTAACCGAAGTGACAGTAATTTGTTGGTCGGAAAACATTTTTGAAGAAGATTTTCGAAAGAGACAAATTGTGTGTCATAGCACCTCTGTGATGATCGAAATGATCAGAAAAATTTATTCCCAAAAATTTTTCAACTGGGTACTAGCCTTTTAATAGCCCCATAATTGCCACTATCTTAAAGTTCCTAGCACTGAGTTTTCGACGATCAAAAACCATTACTTACTTACTTCGATGGCTTGTGACAGAACTTTCGTTCCATAGGCCGAGATTAAACAAGATTTCCAGGCGCGTCGGTCTTTTCGCAGTTTTTCCAATTTGAAAGACAATATTCGGCAATGTTGTCTTCCACTTGGTCTTTCCATCTTATTTGTGGCCTTCCCCTTCTGGGTGAACCATCAGCTGGTTCGCTTTTATATGCTTTCTGGGCTGGGGCATCTTCATCCATTCTCACAACATGACCTAGCCAACGTCGTCGCTGCAGCTCAATACGTCTAACAATGCCGATGTCCGAGAATAGCTGATACAGCTCATGGTTCATTCGACGCCGATATTCAACGTCAATGCAGATCGGCCCATAGATCTTTCAGAGAATTTTTTTTCTCAAACACTCCAAGAGCTCCCTCATTTGCTTGCGCAACTACCCATGCTTCAGATCCATATAACAGCACGTGTAGTATCAGCGTCTTGTAGAGTGTGAGTTTGGTCTGGCGGGAGGTGGCCTTGCTTTTGAGTTGTTTGCTCAGACCATAGTAGCATCTGTCACTATCCATATCCGAATTTCAAAACTGATGTCATTCGTTTTGTTTATGGCGGTACTACCTCGAAGCAGTAATTCTCAAGTTCGACAGTTGGTCCGAGTCTACTTGACGTCTTGCGCGTTGATACCATCAGCTTGGTCTTCTCGCCGTTTACTGTCAGAGCCACTTTGGCAGACACCTCCTAAATTTGTTCAAAGGTGGCTGTTACCGCTCTCAGCGTTCAACCCATTATGTCGATGTCATCGGCTTAGGCGAGTAACTGGTGTTTTTTGGTGTAAAGAGTGTCATTTCTGTTCACCTTTGCGTCTCGTATGACCTTTTCCAGCAGGATGTTAAAAAGGTCACACGACAAACTGTCACCCTGCCTGCATCCTCGTTCGGCATTAAAGAACTCCGAGAGGTCCTTTCCGACTTTAACTGCTGATCTTGTACCAGTTAAAGTTATCCTGCATAGCCGTATTAATTTTGCAGGAATGTCAAATGCAGACATGGCTTTATATACCTCTGAACGGATAAGGCTGTCGAATGCGGCTTTATAGTCGACGAATAGATGGAATGTGTCGATGTGTTTTTCGTGGGTTTCTTCCAGAATTTGGCGCAGAGTGAAAATCTGGTCAATGATGGATTTGCCAGGTTTGAAGCCGCATTGATATGGTCCAATAATGTCATTGACCATTGGCTACAGTCGTTCACACAGTACGCTGGATAGCACTTTATATGCGTTGGGAAGGATACTTATTCCTCTATAGTTCCCACATATCGTCTTGTCTCCTTTTTTTGTGCACGGTACACTGGATGCTGAGGTTCCAATCATTGAGCATGCATTCTTCTAGCCAAATTGTACTAATCAGCTGGTGCATGCTCCTTACCAGCATCTGACCACCAGTCATGAATAATTCGGCTTGTAACCCAGCGGCACCTGCTGCTTTATAATTTTTCAGCCGATTGATTGCTATTCTGACTTCATATTGGCTAGGTGGTATACAATCTACACCGTCATATATTATTTTTTTTTTTCAAAATTCTCCTTCCAGATCCTCAGTACGCTGTCTGTATCTGTCACCAGGTTTCCTTCTTCATCTCTACATGTGGATGTGCCTGCACCAAAGCCTTCGGTTTGGTGTTTTACCCGTTGGTAACATTTTCGGGTTTTATTCTTACTCCTGTACATCTCGATTAGCTCACGCTCACGTTTTTCTTGTTCTTTTTTACCAGCATCTGACGACCAGTCTTGAACACTTCGGCTTGTAATCGATCGGCACCTGCTGCTTTATTATTCTTCAGCCGACTAATTGCTATTCTGACCTCATCTTGGCTAGGTGGTATACAATCTACACCGTCATATATTATTGGTGGTGCGGTATCCTCTTCACCGCTACTATTTGATACCAGAAGTTTTTCAAAATGCTGCTTTCAGATCCTCAGTACGCTGTCTGTATCTGTCACCAGGTTTCGTTTCTCCACTTTCCCGATAGTTCTCCATCGCATTGTGTGTTGCTACTGTCCGCAGGGTTGCCCTATACGCTGTGTTTTTCACATCAGTAGCATTACGACACTCCTGATTGTACCACGGATTTCTTGATGGTGGTCTTTGGTACCCAAGTGTTGCTTTTGCAGACAATTTTCAGTGACACGCACATCATATCAAGTTCTCTTCCAATTTGAGGTTTCGAAGTTCTCTTCCAATTTAAGGAAATTTGAATGCACATAACATAGTGGAACTTATTAGTTCGGGTCGGCCGAACAATAATCTTACTCCACCGGCAATTTATGGGTTAAACAGCATTCACATTTCAATATTTTCGGTTTTTTTTTTGTTTTTGGCCCGCATCGAGTTTTCACATTTTGCAGTTGAAATCAAACCTAAAATGCATGAACCGGCAACCCAAAACACACAAACATTATTGTTGTTAATAAAAAAATTGTATTTTTGTTGTTTTTCGGAAAATCTATGTGTGGGTGGTTAGTATTCGGACTATTGCCTCCATAGACATGTTTGTTGTTCCATTAAGAGGCGCTGTGTGTGTGAGACTCTGATTTTTGTTTCTTAATTTTTTATTGCTTTGGGGATGAAGGGGGCCGATCAAAATTGTATTTGATTTTATTTAGAACAAGAAAAAACAACAAACCAAAACTGAAAAATACAATTTTTGTCTATATTTTCACACTGATTAGCATCGGTGATGTGTGAAAGATGTTTATCGAATGAAACACATCATATTATAATTCAGTTGGTATTTGAATTCCGGCGGGCGTGGAAATTAAAAAAATTGGAAAATAATCGAAGGAGAACATTTTTTTCGTTAGTGTGACCAAAAAATTATTAATTAATTAAAAAAATATTTGAAACAAAATTCTGAAAATGTCTCTAAAATCAAATATTACCACTGTGGATTTGGCTAACCTCATAAACGCGCATTTAGGTTCGGAATATCTAAAAGAACAACCCTCGTGGAAGGTGCTCGATTCTCCTATTTCGGGACGTGGTATTTTTGCTAGTCGAGATATAGCTCCGGGTGAAGTTATTTTAAAAGATCGCGCCCTGGTTGTGGGACCCAGAGGTACATTGGATACGTCCAACTCCAAGACATCCTGTGTTGTGTGTTATCATCAATTAGAAGTCGAAAATGATTCCCAAGTTATGTGTAAAAATGGTTGTGGCCTACCCATATGCTCTGAGTGTTCCCAGGGAAATTGCCATGCCACCGAATGTGAATTATTTCGGCGATGGAAACCCAAGGATATAACAAAAATAAACTCCCATATTCTGCGTTTGGTATCAATTGTTCGTTGTTTCTTTTTGAATGATCTACAGCGTAAACTATTCCTCTCCCTGCAACCTCATTCCGATAAATATTATATGCTGGAGTTACAAAAGGCCGCCGCCTGCTTTGAACACTTCCCCAAAGATCGTGAAATGTTGGAATATTTCTATCACAGTATTTGTGTCTTCAATACAAATGCCTTTGATGGTGGCAGTCAAAAGGGTGATGGGAATGAGGGTCGCGTCCGAGCCTTATTTCCATTGGCTGCCATGTTGAATCATCAATGCCGTCCAAATGCCGAACATCATTTTGAAAATCCGGAGACGATTGTTATTACAGCGGTACGTCCGTTAAAACAGGGTGAGGAAATTGTAACGTCTTATACGAAATTGTTGTGGAGTACAATGACACGGAAAATGTTCTTGAAAATGACCAAACATTTTGAGTGCTGCTGCGAGAGGTGCTTGGATCCAACGGTGAGTAAAATTGGGTGGATTTCCTTTATTCTTAGCTTCGGAATTTCGAGGATTGAATTTTCCTAAAGAATTTTGTCTATAATAAAACTGTAATCGATCTTTAATAAATTACGAGTGTCGATGCTTTATATTACGATTATGCCAAAATATGCATTTATCCGCTGGTAACCGAGAACGGAAAATTGCGAACCTATTGGTTGTAAAACTGTGCTGAGGTTTATACGAAGTAGTGGTACTGTGTTGTTATTATCGGAGAGCCTGAAATTTCAAACTACAAATCACTTTATTCACTGGAAATAACTCTAGGTCCTTTAAAATATGGTTGGTTGGTTTAGATAGATGAAGATCTATCTATGGGAGTGAAAAATTACAACTTTGACCATTGGGAATGTGAACAAACCCTTAACCTGGGGTTTAATATAGGGTCTACAATAAAACAATGACCTATTACCAGTAAGAAACTGGGTCAATATGATATTTTTATACCCTCAGCCTCATTTAGTATATAATCCTCGATTCGTCAAAAATGTTCCTGTCAACATATTGGTTTTAGACCCTAATTATTTTTTACACAACTTTATAAAGCCTAGACTCAGTCCGAAGATGGGTCCGATTGATCGATTCTTTCTGGACCTCCTCCACAAAGACCAAACTTTTCATTTATATTTATTTATAAATTTAATATTAGGCAAACAGATGATCCATTTTGTGTACATCGTAACATTTGAAATCAATTTTGAAGCAGACATATGGAACGTCCGATTTCGTCCAACCCGTGAATGTCGTTGCATCTCCACACCTAATAGTATTCCTCTCACAATGGGTCAACATTTGGAAAACAAATAATATAATGGAGTGTCCGAATTGTCTGAAGGTGAGACTATCGGTCTAGTCCTTCTGACCTAGTTAAAAGTTTAAAAATTCTCAATCAAATACCATATGGAATGTCCGATGTCATTACTAACTCTATATCAGATTCGAAGATCGGTACACTCCTTCTGGAACATACATCCAATTGAAAGATCATGTTCCAAAGGACCATCGACTTCGGCCTTCCACTTCTGCATTTTCAGCTGGACATCTTCATCCATTCTCACAACATGACAGTGCCAAGTAGCTGCAGCTCGCTACAATTAATGGTTCATTCGACGGCGATATTCAACGTCGACGCAGATCGGGCGGAGATTCTTTTCCCAAACATTCCAAGAGCTGCCTCATCTGCTTGTGCAAGTACTCATGCTTCAGATCCACACAACAGTACGGGTAGTATCAGTGTCTTGTAGAGCGTGAGTTTGGTCTGGCAAGAAGTGGTCTTGTTTCTGAATTGCTTACATAGACCATAGTAGCATCCGTTGGCCAACACTATTTTTTTGCGGTACCAAGATATATAAGATCTTTAATCTTTGACTACCTCGAAGCTGTAGTTCTCAAGTTCCTTGTGCTTTGATACAATCAACATGGTCATCTCGCCGTTTACTGCCAGACCCACTTTGGCAGAATCCTTCTCAATTTGTTCAAAGGTGGCTGTTACCGCTAGCAATGTTCGACCCCTTTCCGACTTTAACTACTGACCTTGTGCCACCTAACGTTATCCTGCATAGCCGTATTAATTTTGCAGGAATGCCGAACGTAGACATGGCTTTAAACACCTCTGAACGGAGAGGGCTGTCGAATGCGGCTTTATAGTTGACGAATAGGTGGTATGTGTCGATGTGTTTTTCCTGGGTCTTTTCCAGGATCTGGCACAGAGTGAAAATCTGATCAATGGTGAATTTGTCAGGTCTGAAGTAGCATTGGTATGGTCCAATAATGTCATAAACCTTTGGCTTCAGTCGTCCACACAGCACGCTGGGTAACACTTTATATGCGATGGGAAGGGGACTAATTCCTCTATGGTTCGCACATATCGTCTTCTCTCCTTTTGTGTGCACGGGACACAGGATGCTGAGGTTCCAATCATTGGCCATGTATTTCTCTAGCCAAATTATACTAATACGTTGGAGCCTGCTGATTTATTATTCTTATTGGTTCTGCGGTATCTCCTTCACCGTTAATACATGATACCATAGGTTTTGCAAAATATTCGTTCCAGATCCTTAACACGTTGTTTGTATCTGTCATCAGGAGTTCTACTCGTTGGTAAAATTTCCGGACCTAACTCTGACTCCTGTACATCTCGGTTTGCTCACGTGTTCCTTATTCTTTCTTTAAAAAATTATGCATTAAATAAAAAATTGCTTCACTTTGATACTCTTAAATAGATTCAGAACTTAATGCTAGCATTCGATAAATCAAATTACCATATTAAAAAATTCGACAAGGACTTTCGCGCATATTTGATTGAAAAATATATGTTGAAGAACTGATCTTGAATAAATATGCAATTTATAAAATCTCGTATTAATACCGTATGACAAAATTAAAATTTGATATCGGAATATTTTTTCCATATAGTTTTCAATTCTAATGACCGAGTAAATAGTTTCTTTTTCATTTTATTTAAATTTTAATGGAGATTTTCTCCAAAAATCATAAAATCCTCAACTGTTTCTTTCTATTTAATTTATATTACAAATTATCCAAAAAAATTGTAAAAAACTGCCATGATCCACTTTTATCAATCAATTTAGTAAAAATACTCCTCCCAAAATAAATTATTAATTGTTCGGAAAAAAATCATAATTTCGTATGGCTGAATTCGTTTTGGGTGTTAAAGCATCTCAGATATGCATCACGCTACTATTTGTATTATTTGTCACATTGTCGACGTGCTCTGCTGTCATTCATATTTGAATGACAGCTGGCAGCCGGTGGTTGGCGATGATGAAGGCGAGGCTGATGCTGATAAATATTAATTTTCATTGGCCAGAAAATATTGTTAAGAATGCTAACTAACAAATGGTGCGACATGTTTTACAAATGGGGAGACATCGAAGAAAAAGTATTTTTTATTAATGAATAAAATTAATTAAAACAACGACAGAAGGCAAGAGGATGCATTGTACAGAAGTTTTAGAATGATGGATGATTTTTTTCTCATTAATTTATCGAATGTTCTTCACATATTACTACTAAGGTACCCTACAGATAATTATCAGATGTCTTTCAGATGCTGCCCAAAAATAAATATTTAAATAATTTCAGCCCTACCTCTTTCTGTCTTTCAATGGTTTCAATCGGCTATTTAAAATATATGAATATGCTTCTCTTCGCAAGTTTGAAGATGGGACCCATTGGTCCACTATTTCTGGTACCTCCCCCCCATAGGTTCAAAATTTTCAATATTTATAATACCAATATCAAGCTAATGCACAAAATTTTACCTTTATCAAGCCTAGATCTAGTTTGAAGATGGGACCCATCGGTCCACTCTTTCTGGCACCTCCCCCATAAAATGGTCAAAATTGTGCTAAAAATTGCTTTAATAATAACATGCAAACGGACTATCCGATTTTAATGAAACTTTGTACAACCTATTATTTTTAACAAACCTAGATCAAGTAGGAAGATGGGACCCATTGGTCCATTCCTTCTAAATCCAATATCAGGCGAATGGAATGTACGATGCACAACAAATTACCTTTACGAATGTCTAGTTTAAGTCCGAAGATGGGACGCAGTAGTCCACTCCTTCCGGTACCTCCCTCACAAATGGTCAATATTTTATAAAATGTTATCAACAGTAAATTCGAAAACTCATTGATAAAAATATATTTCTTATATAAAACTTTATAATAAAATTTGTGTGTAATTCCGAAGACCTCCGCAACCATAGGCTGGGGGTATATATCTGTCGGCAACAGCGACAGACACTTTTCTACTTGTTTCAGTTACACACATATGCACATGTACCATAGTGTGGTGAAGGGTATTAATTTGTTATATTGTTTTTCAACATCTTCTCCAGAATGTATGTATCAAAATCTCAATTTCTAGAAAAAGTGGACTTATTGCCTCTACACATATGTGTGTGTGTTTCATTTTTAAATCCATTATCTGCATACGAGAATATTTTCTATGCATTTGAAGCATTTAAAAATAATTTGTGACATGCAATAATTATGTTGCTGTTTGTGTATTCATACATCAATTACACTGTGCTACACTTTTTTTTAACTACAGGGGAGTTCCAACAGATTATGAAAGATGGACTAAAAATAGGAGTTTATTTGCGTTTTGAAAATTTACGTCGGTAGAAAACACAAAAAAGGGAGGCAACAGTTTTCCCTTTTCAAGACTTTCGAAAATATTCACATTAGGATTTCATGAAATTTTAGTATTTTAGGTATATAGTGTCCTTGACAATATTGCTGATAATAATCGTTCCGTAATATGGAACCTATCCATCCCCTTTCTTTATGATACGTACTCCGCAAGGGGCCGATATTTATATAAAAAGAAAAAGTAAAAAAAAATATATTTCTTGGATATTTTCAGAAAATAACAGGACCGCCACATTTTTGGTTTCTTGAATGTATTAGTAGCATGTTTAAAACGCAGTGGTTATAATTTGGCATTCGGGGTTCTTGGAGGTAGAAATACATATTTGCAATAACATTTCAAAATATTTCCATCACTAGATAAGATTTACTATATGTGGAATTTGAATTAAAATTATCTGGGTTGACAATTTGCAGTATAGATTTTGGGGTAGCAAGGGTAGGATATTTTAAATGCACTCCTTATGGTGGAGGATATAAGATGTGTGCGCGCTTTATACTCTCCACCATATGGTGTCAAGGGGACCATATGATACCCTACACAACTATCATGGAACTCTAACTTTCTGCGGATATTTATTCCGAGCCTGGTCAATATTTAGAGATATTTGCACCCCTGACATATTTTGTGAATATTATTAATATTCAGTACAGCGCTTCTAAATACTTGTCCAGATTCCCTTCACAGTGGGTTGTGTTGTAATGTTCGGCTTCAATCAAAAAAACACAAAAACACATCCCAAAATTATAATCTGATCATCACCGAAAACATACCTGGATCCTAATGGAAAATTTGAGAGCGATCAGTGCTATATTTCCGCCCTCTAGTGTGGTAATGGGTTTCATTGGCCAGAACCGGTCCTACATGCAAAATTTCGTGAAGATTGGTCCATAACTGTGGCCTGTATCGTGTTTATAAAATATAATGGACAGACGGACGGACGGACACACATGCCTAGATCGACTCAGATAGTCGAGATATTACGATCGGTATACTTAAAGGTGGGTCTAGGACCAATAATTTGCGGCGTTACAAACTCTTGTGCATATATTTGTAACAGGCTAAAGGAAACGAGATAGAGTTCCTTTTGAGAATATCCAAGAATCACATTCTTAGTCGATTTATGCATGTCCGCCTGTCCGTCCATGAATTTTTGCGAGCAAAGTACAGGTCGCATTTATGATCCAAATTGGGTGAAATTTGGTACAGCGCATTTATGTGGCCCAAGGACGAACCCTATTGAAATTGGAGAAAATCAGTTCAGATTTAGATACAGCTCCCATATATAGTTTCGTCCGATTTTATGTGAATGATGCACCAAACTCCCAATATTTGTCCGATTGGGACAAAATTCTGCACAGAGTACTGAATAGGGTCCAGACTGATGTCTGCGAAGTTTTGTTAAAATCAGTTTAGATTTAGATATAGCTCCCATATATAGTTTTGTCCGATTTGTTGTGAATAATGCACAAAATTCCCAATATATGTCCGATTGAGACGAAATTTAGCACATAGTACTAAATTAGGTCCATATTGATGTCTGGGATGTTTTTTCAAATCGGTTTAGATTTTTTTGTGAAGGATACATATATCCTCCGATTTTATGTAAATGGTGCACTAATCTCCCAATTTTTGTCCTATTGAGGCAAAATTTGGTAGGATAGAGTGTGTTAAGTTTCATTGAAATCGGATCATATATAGATATAGATGGTGCACCAAACTCCCAAGGTTTGTTCGATTGAGACAAAATACTGCGTAAAGTATTGAGTTAGGTCGAAGTTAGGCGAAGTTTTGTTGAAATCGGTTCAAATTTAGATATAGCTCTCATATATATTTTCGTCCAATTTCATGCAAATGGTGCACCGAGGTACTTCCTTTTTGTGGCGTTACATGGGAGCTATATCTAAATCTGGATTGAAACTTGTTGAAATCGGTTCAGGTTTAGATATAGATTCCATATATAAATGGTGTACCAAATAACTATTTTTTTCGATTGGGACGAATTTCTACACAACGTATAATATTGGAGCTCCAATAACACATATTGGATTTTGTAAAATATATTCAGATGTATATATAACCGATATATATTTTCGCCTGTTTTCATGCAATATGTGCTTTAAGGGGACCCCCCATTCTCGGGGTCAAAATTTTTGTTGATATAATTCGAATCAACACTGATTAAAGAATGTCTCTACAAAATTTCAAGTGAAAATCTCAAAAACTCTTGAAGATATATCCGATTTATTGTGTCAGCATCAAGTGACGGCTGAAGGGTTTCTCAAACTTTAAACGCGTTTTCCTCTAAACATTTTTTTGTGAATGGCGGGCACGATAACTCAAAAACTAATAATCCAATCGGTTCCAAATTTTGCAACGTTTCTCTGGGAGTGTATAGCTATCGTATGAACAAGGATAAAGCCAATCGGTGAAGATCTTCCTTATTTTTTAACTTGATTTTTGGTAAAAAATCGGCGATTTTCCAAAAATATTTTTTCAAAGGTCCACCATTTTGTTAATTTTAGAACGAAGTTAATAATCCTAGTTCATACGAGAGCCAGACATGTACTCTTTCTAACACCGTTGGAATTTTCGGATTCCGATGTTCCAGTGAGGAGTTATCATGCCCGCCATCAAAAATAAGGACGTTTCTTTAATTACAAAAAACAACAACAACACCAATTTTTTGTAAATTATTTTTCTTCTATTTTAAATCTTCAATTATATATGTGTAATGTTACAAACCTTAACAAGCATCGGTATTGATTTACCAGCCCATTGAAAATCTTGAAAAATTAAAATAGTGAATGGGGGGGGTTCCATTAAATAACAAAGGTTTCTCCTACCGAGATGAAATTGTGGATAGCGCAATGTGCTGCAGCATATTAGATGTCACGGTTGCTCCATTAGGTCCTGATCTACATATAGCTCCCATACATAATTTTGCTACATTTCAAACAAATGGTACTCTAAAGAATCCATGTCTGCCCGATTGACATGCAATTTTTCATAGATATATGGTTTTTTCATTGGTTCAAATATCTATGTAGATCACACATTTAATTGTATATTGTATATAATAGCATTTCTTTTATGTACCCAAAGTGGTGAAGGGTATCATATAGACGGCCCCGTCCGACTTTTGAACTTTCCTTATTGGTTCCCTTAAGTGTGTGAACTGACTGTACGACATAAAATTTTTAACAATAATGAAAAATTAAAGCCAAAGCTCTATGAAGCATTGTGAGCTTTTTTGAATTATTGAAAAAGTTTTAAAGGCCTTTATTTCACAAAAAACATTTGCATACTTTTAGGCATGTGGAATTCAAGTTATTAGAAACTAAATACGTCGGTATATTTTATGCGTTTAAATAACCATCAGGGCCGCCGCAATTTAATTTTTTTCTGATGGGATGTGCATCATCATTTTCTTATTGGAAATTTAAATATTTTATATTTTCAAAAAAAGTTATTAGATCTGTGCTTTATTCGATACAAGAAAATACATTTTATGTTTCTCGAATTTTGAAACGTCAGCCAAACGTCAGTATTATTGTGATATTTACATATAGACAACCACTTGAAGGGATACAATGTTTCTGTTTGTTTATTTCTGTTCAGTTGTTACTTGAATGCCGGCCAGAGCGAAAGTGTAGAACAATTATTTTTAAAAAGATAAATAAAAAACAAAATGCCTTTAAAATTCAATATTACTACGGAAAATCTGAAGAAGCTAATTGATACCCATATGGGCCCAGAACTATTAAAAGAAAATAATTCGTGGGAGGTATTAGAATCACCTTTGTCGGGACGTGGTATATTTGCGGTGCGTGAAATAGCTGCTGGAGAGGTGATATTACGCGATATTGCCTTGACGGTGGGGCCGACAAATTCTTCCACTCAAACAATTTGTGTTGTGTGTTATAAACATCTAGAGGGCAGTGACCCAGATATTATGTGTAAAAATGGCTGCACTTTGCCCTTGTGCGGGGACTGTTCAAATGTTAGTACCCACTCAACAGAGTGTGAACTATTTAGACGCTGGAAACCCAAAGAGACAACAAAAATCTCACCCCAACTGTTGCGGTTTGTCTCCATTGTGCGCTGCTTATTTCTCAGTGACACCCAGCGTAGGTTATTACTCGCTCTCCAGGCCAACAACGACAAATACTATGTGAAGGAACTAGAAAAAGTTGCCGCATGCTTTACAAACTTCCCCAGTGATCGTGAGCTTTTGGAGTATTTCCAATTCAGCATTGCTGCCTTTAATACCAATGCCTTTGAAGGCAACTGCCATCCACAGATGGAACAACAGACAGCCGGCCGAGTTCGTGCCTTATTTCCATTGGCATCATTGTTGAATCATCAGTGTACCCCGAATGCTGATCATTATTTTGAAAATCCCCAGACACTTGTCATTTATGCGACACGTCGCATAGAGCGCGGTGAGGAGATTGTCACATCATACACAAAATTACTTTGGAGTTCGTTGATGCGAAAAATGTTCCTCAAAATGACAAAACATTTTGAATGTTGCTGTCCCAGATGTTTAGATCCGACGGTGAGTATAAATAAATCAATCGGTGTGTGTGTGTGTGTGTCTAGTTCATCAAATGTATGACAAGTGTGTAAAATATTTTTAGATCATGTTTTTTAGTTGCACAATGGGCTGAGATGAAAAAATAAAATATTAAATTTTGTTAATTAATAATGAACGATAAAAAAAGCTTTAAAATCTCCATCTTTCAAACTTCAATTATGAAGACAAAAGTCGGGTTGTATACTATGTCATTGAAAATTGGACCGGTGCTACACATTTTTCGAATAGAAATTTGAAGCGGAATCCTAAGTTACTGTCACGAACTTAACTATTTTTGTCAGAATAAAAATCTAAAATTTTGTATTTAAGATCATATAAAGGCACAGAGTTTAGAAAAAACAATTTTTATTTTAACCCTCGGTCAGTTTTGACTGTCTTTCAGCTAAAACAAAAACATCAATTGTAACGGTACATAGAATAACCGAAAAATCGCAAAGAAAGAGAGTAATTTTAAATGGAAATATATTCGACAAAAACACTGAAAGGGTTAAAAGTACGGAAAATGGATCCCGGAAATTTATATGCAAAAACTTGGGCCTTTATATGCCAAACTGTCTAGCATAGACGGTGATAAAAATCGGCTATTTTTCACAACAAATGTTTTCATGAAGATGACTGCCGAAGGTAGTTGAAATGTTGGAAAATAAACAAAATTAACGATTTTTCATTTGACCTATAGCCAAACAACATTAACATAACACAGGTCAACAATAACAACAAAAGCATTTTCTGCATAGATGTATGTATGTCTTCCTCTAAAACTCCGGAATGCCAAATTACAACCTTTTCGGTTGGCTTTTTTCGGGTTTTTCTCCAAATTACTGTTTAAAAAAATAACCATTAAGGAAAGTAGTAAGGTCGGACTGGGCCGACTATATAATACACTTCACCACTTTGGGTATATCCTACATATTTATAGGATACATAGACGTTGCCTTTTCGAAGGAACATTGATATGGAATTGAACGAACTTAACTATGCGATCTTTATCTAAAAGTAAACCGACTAATATCAATACCAACACAAGCCATTCTGCAACCTATTCTAAATTTTGTAAATAGATTTAAAGCAAACTTTACACACGAAAATTTGGTATGCTTCACTGTTTAATACGTAATATCAATCAGGCACCCATTGATTATTTGGTGTACCATCTATATCTAATTCCGAGCCGATTTCAAGAAAACTTGCCAGAAAATAATTTATATTAACTTCAGTACGTTGTATAAATCAGCCTAGCTATGAGTCTTTAGTGTACCATTTAGTTAAAATCGGACGAAAGTGTATATAGGAGCTATATGTAAATCTGAACCGATTTTCACGAAACTTAGCACACATCATTCTGGACCTAACTAAATATCCTATGCGAAATTAATGGACTTTGGAGCCCCATTTACCTTAAATTGGACGAAAAAATATATGTGAGCTATATATAAATCTGACCCGATTTTCTCGCAACTTGGCACACGTCATTCTAGACTCAATTCAGTATACTATAAAAAATTTCAAAAGATATATAGAGTCTTTGGTGCACCATTTACATAAAATCGGACAAAACTATATATGGGAGGTATATCTAAATCCGAACCAATTTTCTCTAAACTTATCACACATCATTCTGGTCCTAATTTAGTACTCTGTGCCAAATTTCGTGCAATTTAAAAAAATATATAGGGAATTTGGTGCCCCAATTACCTTAAATCGGACGAAACTATATACGGCAGCTATATCTAAATCTGAACCGATTTTCACGAAATCTAACAAACACGTTCAAGACTTAATTCAGTACGCTATACCAAATTTCGTGCAAATCGAAAGACTTAGGGACTTTGGTGTCCCATTTACATTAAATCGGACGAAACTATATACGATAGCTGTATCTAAATCTGAACCGATTTTCACGAAACTTAACACACATCACTGTAGACCTAATTTAGTATCCTATACCAAGTTTCGTGGAAATCGAAGGATATATAGGGACTTTGATGCACTATTTACCTAAAATTTTTCCCAATTTCAATAGGGTTCGTCCTTGGGCCAAATAAATGAGATTTCATCCAATTCGAATGAAAAATGCGACCTGTGCTTTGTTTACAATTTAACATGGACAGATAGGCGGACGGACATACATAAACCGACTTAGAAAGTGATTCTATGCATATTCTCGAAAGTAACCATGTGTCTATCTCGTTTCCTTTTGTTTGTTACAAACATATGCACAAAGACATAATACCCTGTACCACAGTGTGGTAAAGGGTATAAAATATTTTCGGAAAGTAGAAGAGATAAGCTTTTATATGGTACCTTAATCACCAGACCAGCCGTAATTTTAATGGGGTTCTCCGAATGTGTTGCCCTTTTTATACCCTCCACCATAGTATGGAGGGTATATTAATTTTGTCATTCTTGATCAGGGTAAAATTCTAAGACGATCTAGCCATGTCCGTCCGTCCGTCTGTTGTAATCACGCTATCTTCTGAAGGAATTGAGATAGGGTGCTGAAATTTTGCATATGGTTGTTTTTTGTCTGCAGGCAGGTCAAGTTCGAAGATGGGATATATCGGTCCACGTTTAGGCATAGCTCCCATATAAGGGTACCCCCCAATTTTCGGTATTTTGGGGTTCTTGACCGAGTTTTTCAACTGAATTCGCTGAAATTTGATACGTTGGGTTCTTATTGGGTACTAAGTGTCTCCACAAAAAATTATGAGTATAGGTCCACTTTTTCTGGTAGCCCCCATATAACGGCACCTTCTAATTTTCAGTATTTTGGGGGTTTTGATCGTTTTTTTTTTCAACCGAATAGGCTGTAATTTAGTATTTTGAGTTCTTAATAGGTACCAAATTTCTCCACAAAAAATTATGAATATAGGTCCATTTTTTCGGGTAGCCCCCATATAAGGGTATCCCCAATATTTGGTATTTTGGGGTTCTTGAGCGCGTTTTTCAACCGAATTCGCTGCAATTTGGTATTTTGTAGTCGTATATGGTAACAAATCTCCCTACCAAAAATTATTTATATTCGCCCCCTTTTTGGGGTAGTCCCCATATAAGCCCCTTTTTTATATTAAAATAGTTATCTAATTTGTTCCGCGTTTTGGGTTTGGTTCTAAGAGTCTGTCGTAATCATTTAACCTGCGGAGGATATCGAGATAAAGTTAGAACGTAAGGTTCGATAATGAACTATACATAAACTATAACCCTGTGTGGGAGGTATCAGAGGTAGTGGACCGATAGTCCACATTTTCGAAACTGAACTAAGTTTGGAATAATAATTGATTCATTTGAGGGGTGCCGGATATAGACTATCATCGTACTTGATTTAAATTTAAGAAAATTCGAAATATCGTAATAAAGCCAATTCGGTTGAAAACTGAATACCTGGAATACATACCGACTAAAAAGGTGTGTGTTATATGAGGCCAGCCCCGAAACTTATGTCGATATTGAATTACTAATACCAAAATTACATTACTTGCGGCAATTGTGGACGAGAGGGTTTCCAAAACACTTAATTTTTTTCTGTTTATACCGCGCTTTCTGTGCTAGGCTAAGAACTTTCCGAACTGTGGAAATATCAATATTGGTGTAATTTTAGCGAGTGCGGATCTGTTTTGTAAAAACAACAACAGTATTTAACGCCCATAATCTAACGTTCCCTTCAATATGTCATGTGATATATACTATGCTTATAATTTGGTTATGATATATACATATGTTTTTTTTTATTTTTCTCTTAAGTGTGTACTTATCGTCTAAATAAAAAAAATAACAGTGCCGGCTACTTGTTTATTTAAGAGAACTGAGAAATCCACATAAAAAAGCTTATTTATAACAAATTTGTAGCATGAGATAAATAATAAATTTTAGTAGCTTTTAGCTTAGCAATTAAATGTGTAGCATGTGTGTAAATAAGAGTAGTAGCGTGATAAGCAGAATGGATTCGGAAACACATCGGATGGCAAATTTAATTGTATACAGCTGTAGTGGGATCACGAATTAGAAATATCTCTTACTTGAAAATACCGAAAGCATCGATATTATAGCTAGTCCTACAATTTTCGGTATCTTCAGGTTTTTAGACACTTCTTTTAGCAGAATCGTCTGTAGTTTGTACAGAATTGAGTCTAGAGTGAAGTTTGCAATTTCTTTTATGAAATCAGTTCAGATTTAAATATAGCTCTTATATATTTCCATCCGATTTTAGGTAAATTGTGAATCAAATACCTAATGTTTGTCTGATAGCGATGAAATTTTGCACAGCGTATCTAATTGAGTACTTAAAGTACTAAATATGGTATCATTTGTATTTGGCGTACCGGTGCAGCTTGAACTCTGAAATTTGGAGTGAGGGTCATTGATAAAGTGTAGGATAGATGTACCAAAGTGTTTTTGGAAATTCGAACTATAAGTATCCGAAAAGTACTAAAATGTACTAAATTTGGTAAAATTTCGTAGCATGTGTATGGATAGAGCTAAAAACATGAAATTTGGAATGGCGAAGGTAGGGTTGATATAAAAAACTGGCTTTGGAAGCGTTTACTCTTGTATACGAAAAGTACTAAACAGTACTAAATTTGGTACAATTTGAATTTGGAGAAACGGATGAAACTGGAATTCTTAATTTTGAAATGACCATTACCGTCGGTGTGTAGGATAGCCATATGTTGGTATGTAGTTTCATGTGCATGAAAAGTACTAAATGGTACTATATTTGGTACAATTTGGATTTTGGGGTAAACCGATAAAGCTGGAAATTTTGGAAATAAGGTTACTTTTGGCGTGTAGGATTGGGATATGAATGTTGTTTTGGAAATTAATACGTATGGGTACTAAATGGTACTAAATTTGGTGATATGCTGAAATTTGGAGATATGATCATTTTTAGAGAGTAAGATTGGGAATATGTAGAATGTTTTGGAAATTCGTACTATTGTGTACTAAGTGGTACCAAATGTGGGTTTGGGTGAACCGATAGAGCTGGAACATAGAATTTTGGAAATGAGGTTACTTTTGAAGTGTCGGATGAATGTAGTTTTGGAAATTCGTACTTATGGGCACTAAATTTAGTACAATTTGAATTTTTGGTGAAACGATAGAGCTGGAATCTTGAAATGTGGACTTAGGATCACTGTTGGGGGTATTATTGGGATTATGTAGGAAGTTTAGGAAATTCGTACTATTGTGTACTAAATGGTACCAAATTTGGTGAACCGATAGAGCTGTAACACTGCATTTTGGAAATAGGGTTACTATTGGTGTCTAGGATTGGGGTATGGATGTAGTTGTGGAAATTCATACTTATGGGTACTAAATGGTACTAAATTTGGTGGACCGATAGAGGTGGTATGCTGAAATTTGGAGATATTATAATTTTTGGAGAGTAGGATTGGGGTTATGTAGGAAGTTTTGGAAATTCATACTATTGTGTACTAAATGGTACCAAATTTAGGTGAACCGATAGAGCTGTAACACAGCATTTTGGAAATAGGGTTACTGTTTGTGTTTGGGATTGTGGTATGGATGTAGTTTCGGAAATTCATACTTATGGGTACTAAATGGTACTATCTGAAATTGGATTTAGGATCACTGTTGGGGAAATTCGTACCGTGGATTTGTGTAAACCGATAGAGCTGGAACACTGAATTTTGGAAATAAGGTTACTTTTGGAGTGTAGGATTGCGATATGGATGTTGTTTTAGAAATTCATACTTATGGGTACTAAACGGTAAAATTTGAATTTTAGGTGAACCGATGGAGCTGGAATCTTGAAATTTGGAGTAAGGTTCACTAAATGTGTACTAAATGGTATCAAATTTGGATTTGGGTAAACCGATAGTGCTGCAATACTGAATTTTGGAAATAAGGTTACTTTTGGAGTGTAGGATTGGGGTATGTAGGATGTTTTGAAAATTTTTAGTAATGAGCACTAAATGGTACCAATGTGGATTTGCATGAACCAATAGAGCTGGAATTTTGAAATTTGAAGATAGGATTGGGCTGTGTATTAAGTCTTGGAAATTTGTACTAATGTGTACTAAATTTGGTACAATTTAAATTTTTCGTGAACCGATAGAGCTGGAATCCTAAAATTTGGAGGTACGATCATTGATGGGGTGTAGAAATTGGGTATATATGAAGTTTTGAAAATTCATACTAGTGTGTTCATACGATAGCTATACACTCACAGAGAAACGTGTAAAAAAATGGAATTGATTGGGTTATTAGTTTTTGAGTTATCGTGCAAAATTAATGTTTAGAGAAAAACGCGTTTAAATTTTGAGAAGCCCTTCAGCCGCCACTTGATTCTGACACAAGAAATCAGCTATATATTCAAGAGTTCTAGAGATTTTCACTTGAAATTTTGTGGGGACATTCTTGAATTAGTGTAGATTCGAATTAAATCAAAAAATGTTTGCAGTAGAATGGGGGGTCCCCTTAAATGGCACTAAATTTGGTACAATTTTATTTAGGTGAAGCGATCCGGCTGGTATCCTAAAATTGGGAAATATGTTTTTTTATTGGATTTATATGAATTTGGTTTAAATGGTACTAAATATGGTAAAATTTAGATTTGGGTGAACCTATAGAGCTCAAATCATGAAATTTGGAATTTGGTTTCGAAATAAGTACTTCAAGAGTACGAAAGGTAATAAATAAATGGTACCAACATTAGTATAGAGCTAGATTGCTGTTGCGGTCACAATTGGTGTGTAGTTTTGAGATATGGAGGTAATTTTGGAAATACATAATATAAGGTACCCAAGGATCTAAATGGTACTAACATTTTTATTATGGTCAATATTGGTGTGTATGGTGAAAACAAAATTATGTATTTGGACATCTTTAAATAATTCTCACGATCGCTAACGAAGTAGCGGACATATGCTAGTTAAATAATAATTTTCAAGGATTCAAACAAGGCGTGGATTTATTAAAGAATATTTTTCAAGGATTGATTGATGGAAGATTCAAACAAGGCGGTTAAAGAATATTTTTTTAATGATTCAAACAAGGCGGGGATTTAGTAAAGAATATTTTTTTAAGGATTCAAACAAGGCGGGGATTTAGTAAAGAATATTTTTTCAAGGATTCAAACAAGGCGTGAATCTTTATTTTCCGATTTTACCACAGAAGCGCAAACAATTACAAAATTAATCCACCAACTTCCGATTTTCATTGTTAATCATTTGTTGCTGTGAAATAAAATATTTTCATTAATAAATCAAGGTAATTACGCAAATTGTAATTAATGCATTTCATTATTATTTTTTTTTTTTTACATTTCACAAGGGGAAATGAAATTTTTCACAATGTTGCAACACCGCAATGCATATAAATTGGTGTGTTGGTTGAAGTAGCGCGATTTTTTTTTTAAAGTGTGCATATGTATGCATGCGTGTATGCAGCACGAGTGATGAAAATTAATGTTGTATGTCCGCTGTTGGACAAAGGAATATTTTTTTTTAAAAAATTTATTCGCACACATTGTTCTCACCGCATTTGTATTCCCCCGATTGGGTGGCCAGAAGATGAAGTACAGAACATGAAACTAGGCGAGACAATGAGGGAATGAAAGAAATTGTGACCCTGACAATTGGAGTAAATTAACGTGTAAAGATGTTTTTTGCAACTTAAAATTTTCGAGGTAGGTATGGACTTTATTTTCTTTGTATAGAAAACTTTAAATTTTCATAAAAATTTTCTTCAGAAGACTCTGTTTAAAAATAATATTTAACGTTCAAACCTGTGAATTTGGGTTCTGGTTACACTCCGACTCTAAATCGGCTTTGAAACTGACTCAGCATAAATTCGTTGGTCTTATTGTAGTTTAAATAATTAATTCGATCTCAGTGAATTTTTCTTTCTCTCCATACCCTAAAAATTTTCCTTGTGAAATAAATTCATAGCCACAATGACTAGAAGTCAATGCAGTAGATTTTCCGTTCAACAAAAAATAAACATACACTTTTCTGGCACTTCATTCACAATGACACAAGTTTATTTTTTCAAGCACTTAGCCACCCATTGAGCATCGACATACAAAAACACACACACACTCGTACATATATATGTTTATAAATTGACATGAATATCCGCTCACTTACACCTGTGTTAAAATACCTTTCTTCCTCCACATGCCAGGGCAAATTGTGGTAACCACAAATGACAATTTATTTTCAATTGATGTTTTGAGTCTTGACACAAACCAAAAAAAAAAAAAAATCGTAAAAATACATACATTTTCAATATTTTTCCCTTGGCCAAATTGCAACAACATCACAACAGCAACAACAACATCAGCAGCATTTTCATTTGGCGGGAAAATCTCAAAGTCGTCTAGCTGCTCATTTACCAGACAAAAATTCCGAATATATGTAGCAAATGAACATGTCTTGAATGACGGAGACAATAAATAACCTGCCAGTTGCCCAGTGAGCGACCTAGCCAGCCGCTCGCTATGCTGACGTCGTCGTTGTCTTCGTACACGCCAAATTCTCAAATATTCCGCTTGGAGGAGGGGAAACAAATATTGAAAATCAAATAAAAATTTTTGTCATTATCCAAATATCATATCGACTTGTTGTTGTTCTTGTATTTTTGTCATCCAATTATTTTTCCCTTTGTTGTTGTTGTTGCTGTTATGGGTGTTGTGTTTTTTTCGCCTTGTTGTGTGGTAATTTTCAGCAGTTGTAGTTTTTCCTCTGGTCTTTCACGCGTAATTTTCTGCACTTTTAAGCTTAAGCATATTTTCAAACATTAGCGAGTGCAGATACCATATATATGTATGTACGTACATACATACACACATTTGGGTTTGGATGTGTGTATAGTATGTATGGATATGTGTACAGTGTTGAATGTGTACTCTGTCCATCTTTATGAGGAAAATATTGCGACACGAACAGGCTGCGGTCAGGAGGTTATTACGGGTGTTTTTCCAAGGGTTGGATTTTAAACAAAACAAAAAAACGGTAGGGAAAGAAGTAAAGTCGGACGTGGCCGACTATATGACACCCTTTGGGTATATTCAACAGATGGAATCCTAACAGACGTCGCATTTTTGAAGGACCATTAACATGAAATTAAACAAAATTCTGCAACCTATACAAAATTGTTGGAGTCCATGTAATGAAGTTTTTGGGATCGTTCATGGCCCTTTGGGCTAGGTTCTCATTTATGAAATAAAATTGAATTGAATAGAAAAAAATTTTGGTCCGATATAGAGTTGCTTCTTACAATGGGACAAAATTATTGGCCTGTTCCCGTACTGCAAGAATCTACTAATTTTGACTATCATATAGGAAAAATTGTTATCGTTGTAAAAAATTGTACATTCTTGCAGGTTCTGGAACAGGCCATATGTAAATAAATTTAAAGCAAAATATCGAAACCTAATCCGACTACATCGAAACTTGTCACATGTTAGGTTACACTTATTTCAGTATGTTTTGTGCATTCGGCCACATTTTCAGTGCTTCATTTACTTATAAATCCCAATTTCGTGCAAATCGAAAGGTATATAGGGACTTTGGTGCACCATTTACAAAAAATCGGACGAAAATAGATATGATAGCTACATCTAAATCAGAATCGATTTTTACGAAATTAAAAACAGATATATAGGGACTTTGGTGCAACATTTGCACATATATCTAGACTTAAGAATATATAGGGACTTTGGTGCACCATTTACATAAAATCGGACGAAAATATATATGGGAGCTATATCTAAATCTGAACCGATTTTCACGAAATTAAAACACATATATCTGGACTTAATTCAGTATGCTACGCTAAATTTCGTGAAAATCGAAAGATACAAAGGACTTTGGTGCACCATTTACATAAAATCGGACGAAATTTATATGGGAGCTATATCTAAATCTGAACCGATTTTCACGAAATTTAACACACATCTTTCTAGGCATAATTCAGTACGCTATGCCAAATTTCATGCAAATCGAAGGATATATAGGGAGTTTGGTGCAACATTTACCTAGAATCGGACGAAAATATATATGGGAGCTCTATCTAAATCTGAACCGATTTTCACGAAATTTAACATTCATCTTTCTTAGCATAATTCAGGACGCTGTGCCAAAATTCGTGCAAATCGAAAGATTTATAGGGACTTTGGTGCATTATTTACCAAAAATCGGGCGAAAATATATATGGAAGCTATATCTAAATCTGAACCGATTTTCTCGAAACTTGGCACACGTCATTCTGGAACTAATTCACTACTCTGTGCCAAATTTTGTGCAAATCGAAAGATATATAGGGTGCACCATTTATATTAAATCGGACGAAAATATATATGGGACCTATATCTAAATCTGAACCGATTTTTCCCAATTTCAATAAGATTCGCCTTGGGCCAAATAAATGAACTGTCCCAAATTTCATCCAATTCGAATCATAAATGCGACCTGTACTTTGTTTACAATTTAACATGGGCAGACAGATGGACGGACGGACAGGCGGACATGCATATATCGACTCAGAAAGTGATTCTATGCATATTCTCAAAAGGAGCCATGGGTCTATCTCGATTCTTTTTGCCTGTTATAAACATATGCACAAAGACATAATACCCTGTACCATGTGGTGTAGGGTATAACAATTTCGAGTTTTTTCATGGCGTAGATTTTTTAAAAATATATTTTTTAATTTTTTCAAAGCGTGAATTTCTTAAAAATATTTTTTCGATTTTTTAAGAATATCTTTTAAAGGACTCAAACAAGGCGTGGATTTATTAAAGAATATATTTTTCATATGCGTCGATATATTTTTTCGGGTCGGATTTTTTAAAAATATTTTTTTCATAAAACATTTTGAAAAGTCCTTTTTCAAAAAAAAAAAAAAAAAAAAACAAAAAAAAAATTCCTTAAAAATTATTGAAAAAATATATTTTTATGGTTTTTGAAATTCACTTCATTCCCTTTCCTAATATTCTGACCGTTGCCTGTGAAGAACTACAACAACACGCTATTGCGGATGAAACCAGAGGCCAATTGTCGAAGAAATATTTATGCCGCTTAGTTATCTGTTGCAACTCGCGTCGTGCGGTACACTCTTAAAAAGAGCAAAAACGAGAACGGGCAAACAACCGGCCAAAACAACAGAAATTCATACAACGAAAAAATATAAATTTTCAAACATTTCACACACACACACACGCGGACGGAGTGACAAACAAACATACACACAAATGACCATTACTACTACTAGATGTATGTGAGAGATTTTTTGTCCAAACAACAAATTGTCCGTCATCATCAACAGCAGCAGCAACGAAATTCGTGAGTTTGTGGTGTTGTCGTCGTCGTTGAAGTTTTAAGGTTGAAGCCATCATCCGCGGCTGCAACAACAGCACCAACAACAATGGCGACACCAGCTGAATTGGCTCGCCTCGTTGACCTGCATTTGGCGGATTTACGTGACCCTGAGCCCAACTGGACAATAGGCCCATCACCAATGGCCGGACGTGGTGTATTTGCCACACGCGACATCCAACAAGGTGAACTGATATTTCGCGAGCGTGCTCTGGTCGTGGGGCCCACAGCACGCAAAGGCTCCATACTGAACACTTGTGTCTGCTGTCATAAATTATTGGCGGTCAAGGACTTCCTATGCAAAAACAACTGCACCCTACCAGTCTGTGATAAATGCAGTGATTCGGAGCAGCACCGCAACGAATGTGAACTGTTCCGGCGTTGGCAACCGAAAGATTTACATAAGGGCATGGATGATGCGGATGATTGTTGTCCCGTCAATGCCATGTCGTTGCGCATTCTGACCGCAGTGCGTGTCTTTTTCCTACAGCCGGATCAGCGAGCCCTCGTCCAGGCAATGCAGGCGAACGATGATAAATGTTATCGCGGCGAGATAATCAAGGCGGCACAATGTTTTCGAAAATTCCCCACCACCGATAAACCCTATATGGATAAGCTATTTCGAATTGTGGGCGTGTTGAATACGAATGCCTTTGAGGCACCCTGCCGGGTGGGGGATCATGAGATATTGTTGCGTGGCCTATTCCCACTGACTGCGGTCATGAACCATGAATGCACTCCCAATGCCAGCCATTACTTCGATAATGGCCGCATGGCTGTGGTACGTGCTGCACGTTTTATTCCCCAGGGCGGTGAGGTGACCACCACATACACCAAGATACTGTGGAGTAATTTGACCAGATGCATTTTTCTCAAAATGACGAAAAATTTTATATGCGATTGCAAGCGTTGCAATGACAATACGGTAAGTGGAGTGGAGTGAGGGAATGGTTGGTGGTTTTGAGTAGGATGAGGAGGCTAGGGTTACTAGGCCACTCACTAACTACGCATAAAAGTGAACAGTGAAAGTGTATAATTAAATTAGCCACCCAAAACGTGGTTTTGTGGTAATACATCATTTTTATGGTTTCCCTGTTGGGACGATTGGTAGCAGAAGCAGGAGGAGGAGAATATGAGGAAGGTTATGGAATGTTTATTGTGTGTTTGTTGTGTTTGTTGTTGTTTTGTGTTTCTGCTGTAATGTAATATAGTAGTAATGCTGGTAATAGTAGGTGTGATATTAATTTCATTATCTCAATGAATGCTATAACACACAAGCGTGTTGGTTATGCATAATTTTCGTGGGAATTTTTTCAACCAGGCATTAGCCTTATTATTATTGCCATAGGCGTAGATATGTGTAACCTACGACATAAGGTGGAGTATATATTTAATTTTTTATTCCGTTTGCAACAACTCGAAAAAATCGTAAAAGGCTCTATGAGGTTAGATCATTGATGATTTCATACCGGTCAGTCTTTTGAATCACGATAGATTTTGTAAAATCATAGAAATTTGCCCTACATTTCTCCTACCTCCAGGAAATTTGGTATAGAAAATTGTACATCTCTGTCAACGTTTTGGTATGGAACTCACGGAAGGGTAATCTCCCCTTTTTTGATATTTTAAAGTTTTTAATCTATCGTCTGTAATTTGGTATTTCGGGTTCTTGGGTTCAATATAAATCTACGTTTTGACATAGGCCCATATAAAGGTCCCGTCGCAATTTCGATATGTTAAAGCCCCTATCGGCATTTTCTAATATAAGCTATAAAAGAAAAATTTGTGGCAGACATTGTAAAATGTTCCATATAATGGTCAAAGTTTTAATATAGTTTTCATATAAAGTGCCGACTTTTTTGTCTCTTAATTGCGGGCGTCATGGTGTTAAGCATAACATTTTTTCATAAGCAAGGATTTTCTAATGTCTATAAATAATCTGTATTTTCAAGGAGCCATGATCCTCTTTTAAGAATATTTGTTCAAGGATAGGAGCATAGATTTAAACCAGATTTAAACCATACGATACCCTACACAACTACCACGGAACTATATACTTCTGCGGATGTTTATTTCGAGCCTATGCAATATTTCGTGATATTTGCTCCAGCTAGGCCGATTAGAGGCCAACAGCACCTCATCGTTACTCAGACATATTTTCCGAATATTACTGTTCATATTCAGTACAGCCCTTCTAATTAATTGTCCAGATTCCCTTCACCGTGGGTTGTGTTGTAATGTTCGGCCTATTATTGGCATCGACTCGAAAAAAACAGAAAAAATTAAGTATTCGCTTCACTTCATCTCATAATTATAATCTGTTCATCACGTTGTCCTTGGCCATAACTGGAACATCATGGATAATTTAAAAGCGATCAGCGCTATATTTCCGCCCTCTAGTGTGATAGTGGGTTACTAAATAATATCTGAGTAGGTAGGTTACTAAATAATATCTGAGTAGGTATGTTACTAAATAATATCTGAATAGGTAAATATTTAAGTGTAACTCCTGCATCCGAATAAATATGAAAATATAATTGGTATCCTCTTGTATATACTATCAACTTATCGGCTCTATGTCCTTCAGGAGTAAATATATTCACCATAGTATGCAAATTTTGCCATTTTTCCCACAAAAGGTCGATCTTTATCAAAACAGGCATGCTTATTCTTTGGTCCGATCCCTTTCTCCATTTAAAAATTCACGATGTTTGGGCCTTAATTATGGCCTCAGGAGCGACCAGAAAACAGACAAAAATAAAGTTTTTGGTCCATTTCATTCTCTAACTATTAACCGATATTTACCAAAAACAATAGGGGTCTTTATTGGCCAGAACCCATCCTACATGCACATTTTCGTGAAGATTGGTCCATAAATGTGGCCTGTATCGTGTTTACAAATTATAATGGACAGACGGATGGACGGACACACATGTCTAGATCGACTCAGCTAGTCGAGATATGACGATCGGTATACTTAAAGTGTGGGTCTAGGACCAATATTTAGTGTCGTTACAAACTCTTGGGTCCGCACAAAGCTATAATACCCTGACAACATAGTTGTGTAGGGTTTAAAAGTCCTTTTTGAAAAGATCTTTTTGGCGTGGAGTTGCTTAAAATTTTGGAATATTGCACCTAGTCCCATCATTTATTTATATGTGTCCGTTTGTCCATCCCTTATAAAAGGGGGGGGGGGGGGGGACATTTTTTGACTATTTTTCTGGCCGCTCTAGAGGCTACAATTATGACCCGAACGGGAAGGGAGATATGGAAAGGGTCTAATAAGCAGGGATGATTTGAAGGTAATTTGATGTGTAAATAATTATAAAATTACGGTTCTCTTAAAGAATGCGGATCCGGTTAGGGACTAAGCTGCAATGATTTCAACATGAATGAAAATTCGTAAATTATGGTTATCATAATCTAAAAACAATTCCATTGAAAAAATATTTTCTTAACAATTAAAAATATGTTTGAATGAAATCCACATTTCACGAATTTTAATTTTACTTCCGGTTTTTTGAAATACTTTGACGTATTGTTTTCTAAAAATATTTTTTTTTTTCTAAAAGTGTTCCCCTCTAGAATTACAATATACATATACATATATATATTTTTTTTAAAAACATTTCCACTGTCAATTGTCTGTCAGTCAATTTCGTCGATGCCCTACATTTTTTTGGAGACCATTTTGACATGTCATTGCAGCGATTTTTAAGTGTTTTCATTTGTGTTTGCTTTGATGAGTACAAATTATGGACATTTGTTAAAAAATACTTTTTTTCTAAATAATTGAGACAAGTTAAACAAACTAACCGATATTTCTGAAGGAAGTTTATTTATTTTTTTTGAACATATTTATAAACAAAGTATTTAAACACCAAAATTTGTTAAAAAAAAAATTAGAGATTTTATATTGTTATTATTATAAAATATTGTAGGAGTATTCTATATAATTTATTAAAAATATGTTGATATAATACTGTAACCATTTTTAGAGGATGTATTGAGGTTGATGTTATAGAATAACTAGGACGCGCCAATAAAAATCGATGCATTAACTAATATCCTCAAGGATTTTTATATCCTCCACGACACGATGGAGTGTATATTAAATTATATTTTAAATGTATCATTCCATTTACAACACCTCAAAATATTAAACAGAGACCCCATAAATAATATATGTATTCTTGATTAGAATAACAAATTTTCTGTTAAAATCACGAAGGAGCTCTCAATATTTAATAATGAATAATATAATTGAAGATTTAACAGATCACTGGAACATCGGTATCCGGAAATTTCTGGCTCTCGTATGAACTAGCATTATTGCTAGCACTCCCAGAGAAACGTGTCAAAATTTCGAACCGATTGGATTATTATTTTTTGAGTTATCGTACCCACCATTCGTAAAAAACTGCTGAGAGAATAATGCGTTTAATGTTTGAGAATCACTCTTACCGTCAATGCTGACATAATAAATCGGCTATATCTTCAATAGTCATTGAGATTTTTACTTGACATTTTGTAGGGACATTCTTGACTTAGTGTAGATTCGAATTAAAAATAAAAAAACTAAATTAACATTTTGACACCGAGAAATTGAAATTGACACATATTTGCTATTATTCCAGGATGTTTTCAATCCAAATTTTGAAAAATGTTGTATACATTAATATAAATTTCCATTACTAAATTTCAGTTCTCCCAAATTTAAATTTAGTACAATTTCGTACACATAAATCCTAATTTCCAAAACTTCCTACATATCCCAAACCTACACTTCAATACTAATCTTACTTCCAATTTTCAGAATTTCAGCTTGACCCGTCATCCTAACACCGAATTTCAGCTCTATCGGTTGACCCAAAATTCAAATTTTACCAAATTTGGTACCATTTAGTATCCATTAGTACGAATTTCCAATCTACATACATACCACAATCGTACACTCCAACAGTAACTTTTTTTCAAATTTAGTGTTCCAGCTCGATCGGTTCCCCCCATATCCAAATTGTACCAATTTTAGTACGATTTAGTACTTTTTTTTACACATAAATAAATCATTTCCGAAACTAAATATATGTGCCAATCCTATACTCGACAGTAATGTTAATTTCAAATTCCAGGTCCAACCGTTCCACCAGTACTTTTCGTATACATGAGCACACGCATTCAAAAGCACCTTTCGTATACATCAGTACACAAAAGCACCTCCTTCCAAATTTCAAGTTTTTAGCTATATCCGTCAACATGCTAGGAATTTTTAACAAATTTATCACATTTCAGAACTTTTCGGATACATGTAGGTGGAATTTACAAAACCCTTTTGGTACATTTATCCTACACTTTATAAATAACCTTCAATCCAAATTTCATAATTTTAGCTCTACATATAAATGGTACCATATTTCTAACACATTTGGGCTATGAGTGACAATCATCCAAAAATTTCGAGATTCTAGCTTTGCCCGTTTCGTCTGGGCGTTAAATCAATCAGTTCTTAGCCTAGCACAAAAAAGTGCGGTATAATTAGGAAAAAGTTAAGTTTTTTGGAAACATCCATCTCTGTTATGAACACATGTTATATTTTGTTTCGATCTGGCAACTCCTTCATATAGAAACAGGTGTTTAAAAACGACGCAGCCCATTTTTTTACAATGAAAGCACGCATTTCTAATTTTTCCATTGTACAAAATTGCGGATGCGTCTTTTTGAACACCTGTTTCTATATGAAGGAGTTGCCAGATCGAAACAAAATATAGCATGTGTTCATAACAGATACCCTACACAGCTACCACGTAACTCTAACTTTTTGCGGATATTTATTCCGAATCTAAACAATTTTTCGTGATATTTGAAACCTCTTGCTAAATATTGACAGATTTTTATCAAAACAAACATGCTTATTATATGGCCAAACTTTTCTCTCTGTGTAAAATTTCGTGATGTTCGGGTCATAATTGTGGCCTCTAGAGCGACAAAAAAAAAAAAAAAACAGACAAACAGACCATTTCATCCTCTAAATATTAACCAGAACACATTCTTCATGCAAAATGTCGTGAATATTGGTCCATAACTGTGGCCTGTATCGTGTTTACAAATTATAATGGACAGACGGACTGGCACAGCTAGCCGAGATATGACGATCGGTATACATAAAGGTGGGTCTGGGACCAATATTTCGCGGCGTTACAAACTATTGGCGCTGGACAAAGCTTTAATACCCTGACAACATAGTTGTGTAGGGTATACAAATTATCGAATTGAAAAAAAATATTTTCAAAAAAAAAAAATGGGATAAATATTTCAATAAAAATACCTTTAGTAACAATTAATCACATAAATCTAAATTTATAAATAAGTCCTCAAATCGACTTTTGACTAATCGTTTAGTATACCGATCGAAGTATACCGATCGTCATATTTCGACTAGCATATCTCGATCTAGACATGTTTGTCCGTCCGTTTGTTCATTATAATTTGTAAACACAGTTATGGAACAATTTTAACGAAATTTTGCATGTAGGATGGGTTCTATCAAATGAAAACCCCTATTGTTTTTGGTAAAAATATTTTAATATTTGTGGGATAAAATTGACCAAATACTTAATTTTGTCAGTTTTTCTGGTCGCTCCAGAGGTCGCAATTATGGCCCAAACATTACATGGAGAAGGGAAGAATAAGCATGTCTGTTTTGATAAAGATCGGTCAATATTTAGCTGGTCAAATGGACTCTGACTTTTGTGTGAGAAATTGCAAAATGTGTATTCTATAGGGTATTAATTTACCCCTGAAGGACATAGAGCAGAGAAGTTGTTAGTACATTCAAGAGGAGTGGTTGACCTTTAAATTGATATCAATTATGTACTCGGATGTGGGAGTTACACTTAAATATTTGCAGGTGCTTACGAACTCATATATTATTTAGTAACCCTTTATCACACTAGAGGACAGAAATATAGTGCTGATCGCTTTAAAATTTTCCATGAGGTTCCAGTTATGGTCAAGGACTACGCCTATAATTTTCGGTGATGATCAGCTAATAATTTTGGAATGAAGTGCACCGAAAACTTAATTTTTTGTGTTATTTTCGAATTGATCTACAACAACACAACCCACGGTGAAGGGAATCTGGACAATAACTGTACTGAATACTCGTAATATTCGGAAAATATGTCAGTGTAAGGAAGAGGTGCTGTTTACCTCTAATCGGGCAAGAGTGTGCAAATATCACGAAATATTGCCTAGGCTCGGAATACACATCCGTAGAAAATTTGAGTTCAGTGGTAGTTGTGTAGGGTATCGTATGGTCGGCCCCGTCCGACTATACTGCTCCGCTCACTGGTTTTATAATATTTTTCTGATGTGCTCAGAGGCTTGCATATTTTGAGACTATAGTCTGTTGCAGAACCTACAAGGATGTAAATTTTTTACTACGGTAAATTTTTTTTAAATAGTAAGAAAATAGTAGATTCTTTCAGTACGATAACAAATCATTTTCTAGGTACCTTTGGGAATAAATAATAAAGTCTGACCCTAACCTTTTAGTACTTATGGTTAATATATGTTAATGTTATTGTTGTACAACCCTCATCCTCCATTGTGTTATAGTTATGGCAGTTTTTTGTTATATTAGCAACACTTGCGTGTTGCTGCTTTTCTTGTTGTTGTGGGGGTCTGCCTTGCTTAACCGCCATCCATTAGATGGGGTGCAAGTGCTTCAAAGTGGCGTTGCATGATGACATCAAATGCTCTTATTCTTTTATTCATTCATGGTAAAAGCAAAAAACAACAACACAAACAACAGCTAAGTACTGGTATAAGAATACACAAATTGTTTTGAATAGAAAACAATAAATTACACGAATGAAACATTTTCGCATGTAAATTTTGCTTTGTTGTTGTTGCTGTGGACGCTGTTGTTGTTGTAGTTTATGTTAATGCAGTTTTACTTGAACACTTTTGTGATATGTTAATTATTTGTTGGTCTTGACTGTAGTGGTTGGCTGGCTGGTTGGTGGTGGTGGACAGAGAAATTGTTGTTGTTTTTAATTAAATGCATACATACATATATGTAAATGAATGTAAACTTAAAGAAGAGGTAGACCAAGGAACAAAACAATCAGTGAACTTTTTTCGATGGCGCAAATGTATAAATAATGATTGGCTATTCTATGTATGTTGAATTTGAGGCTAGGGGTCGGTTGTATTTTTATAAAAAAAAAAATTGAATTTCAACATTAAAATAATAAAAATTTAAATGTCCAAAAGAAATCTATTATTTTTATAGTTCATGTTTTCCATTACCTAGTCCCTGAATAAATGATCGCCACTGTTCACAAAAATTTGATATGTATTTATCCTCAACTTTTGTTTCTTTCAGAATTCAGCAAAGAATTTGAAATATTTTAAGTAATTTATAATAAGATGCGGTGGGTCTTGCTTATCAGACAAACTCCTGGACTACATATTTTAATTATTTGTTTGTTATTGTTTTTTGTTTTGTTTTTTTTTTTTTAAGAAAAACTTTTAATGACGTCGATAAATTGACAAATGTATGTTTTCTATATGTATGTATAGACATAGCGAATTTCATAGAATCAAACATAAAAAATCACTTAAGCATAAAGACGTCATCCTACGAAAGAAACAAATGTTATGCAAAAAAAAAAAATGATCGGAAATAGAGCGAGTCATACGTTTTACAAACAAAATAAAAACTGATAAATATTTTTAAAGAGATAAAATCTTAAGGCTGTATATTTTCCAATAAAGGCCTAGATTATGAGGCCGCAATTATGACACAAACATCGCTAATTATACCCTTCACCACACTGTGGCACAGGGTATTATGTCTTTGTGCATATGTTTGTAACAGGCAAAAGGAAACGAGATAGACACATTGTTCCATTTGAGAATATGCACAGAATCACTTTCTGAGTCGATTTACGTATGTCCGTCCATCCGTCAGTCCATGTATTTTTGTGATATATATATAGCTCTCATATATATCTTCGTCCGATTTAAGGTAAATTGTGTACAAAAGTCCCTATATATATCTTTCGATTTGCACGAAATTTGGCACATGGTACTGAATTAAGACTAGAACGATGTATGTTAAGTTTCATGAAAATCGGTTCAGATTTAGATATAGCTCCCATATATATTTTCGCCCGATTTTAGGTAAATAGTGCACCAAAGTCTTTATATATCTTTCGATTTTCACGAAATTTGCCACAGCGTACTGAATTAAGTCTAGAACGATGTGTGTAAAATTTCGTGAAAATCGGTTTAGATTTATATATAGCTCCCATATATATTTGCGTCCGATTTAATGTAAATGATCCACCAAAGTCCCTATATATCTTTCGATTTGCATGAAATTTGGCACTGCTTACTGAATTAAGTCTAGATCGATGTGTGTTAAATTTCGTGAAAATCGGTTCAGATTTTGATATAGCTCCCATATATATTTTCGTCCGATTTTATGTATGTGGTGCACCAAAGTCCCTATATATCCTTCGATTTGCACGAAATTTGGCACAGCGTACTGAATTAAGTCTAGAAAGATGTGTGTTAAATATCGTGAAAATCGGTTTAGATTTCGATATAGTTCCTAAATATTTTTTCATTCAATTTAATGTAAACGATGCACCAAAGTCCATATATAGCCTTCGATCTGCACGATATTTGGCTTAGCATACTGACTTAAAGATTGGATGATGTGTGTTAAATATCGTGAAAATCGGTTCAGGTTTAGATATAGCTCCCATATATTTTCGTCCGATTTTATGTAAATGGAGCATTAAAGTCCTTCAAAAATGCGACGTCTGTTAGGATTCCATCTGTTGAAAGTACCCAAAGTGGTGAATGGTATCATATAGTCGCCCCGCCCGACTTTACTACTTTCCCTACTGTTTTTTTTTTTTTTTTTTTTGAAGAGAATATTTCCAATTTAATTACAAATTATTTTTTCTCTCTCTCATTTCAGGAAAATGGTACCTATCTCTCGGCTCTGTTCTGCCGCGAACAAGGCTGTAAGGGTATTGTGATACCGGTGCAAACTAAAACCCTACAACCGGATTGGCGTTGCCTTACCTGTGAAACAGTATTTCCCCATTCGAAAATGGCTCGATATCAGGATTTTGCCTTGAATACAATCAACAATCGTATTAATGCCTGCAGTGTCAGTGATATGATAACCTTCATTAATGAAATGTGTCCACGCTTTTGTCCGCCATCCAATTATGTGCTAGTCGAGGCTAAACTCAATGTCATTTGGAGAATGTCCCGACCTACCACAGAAGAGTTTACCGAAGAACAGATCAAATGTAAAGATCGTTATAGAGCTGAACTGTTGGAGCTGTTGGAAAAATTGGGAGCTGGAGATTGTACTCTCAAGAAGTTGATAACCGAGGAGAATCTTTGAGAGGGAATTTGTGGTACGAAAATTATGAGGGGAAGCCGGAGTCGGAGGCGGCATATTTAGTGGTATTTTGCTAAATAGTATTTCTTTTGTTTTTTGTTGTTTTTATTTTTATTTTAATTAGTTAGGCAACTAAGTGATTACAAATTGTTGTGATTTAAAAAGAAATAAATGAAATGAACTTATGATGTATTAAAGAATGCAATAAAAAAATAAATTAAAAATAAAACTCACACACACTCTGTTCTTGTTCTCTAAAAAGACAAATTAGAATGTGTTTAGACATTACACCATATTCAGACATCCTAATTGACATTCCTAGACAGCTGTCATTTTTATTCGGTGTGCAAAATTTCTAGCCAATGTGTGTGTAAGTATGTTTGTACAAGAAAGATTAAGGCTAATATAAATATCATAATTATCATTATCTGTAAAAGTGTATGTATGTTTGTACTGTGCGCCAGGCTACAAATTATTTTAATTATTTATTTTTTGTTATTATTTTGGTAATTTGGTTTTATTTTTTTTCTCTTGAAAATGAAATGAACTCAGGGCGAAATTGTGCATAGTTTCAAAATGACGAAGCTATTTTTCGTTTTAAAAAAAATCATTCATACATATTTACATAGACATTGTGGACGTACGTACTTGCAGGCGGTCTCATTCATCACCGAAATCGAGCCAGCCCACCAACAAGCCATAAAGATGAGGTGTCGCTGATTTTGGTAAATATTTTAATAATGATTAGCGTCATAAGTGGACATATTCAAAATTGAAATGCATTTGTTGTTTTATGTTTTGGGGTTTTTGTTTGTTGTTGTTGTTTATACATTGTAGCTAAATTAATATAGTAATCGAAAGGGCCATATACAATTTTTCAAGATATATTTTTCAAGTGCCAGGCGTGGCCAAAATAAGGCGTGCATTTTTTACAAGTATTTTTAAGGGCCAAAATAAGGCGTGGTTTTTTTTTTTAATTATTTTTTTAAATCAATATATGGCTATGGATCTTTAGTGCACCATTTACTTAAAATCGGACGAAAATATATATAGGAGGTGTATGTAAATCTGAACCGATTTCCATGAAACTTAACACAAGTCATTCTAGACTCAATTCAGTTCACTATGCAAAATTTCGTGCAAATCGAAAGATATATAGGGCCTTAGGTGCACCATTTACATAAAATCGGACACAACTATGTATGGAAGCTATATCTAAATCTGAACCGATTTTCACGAAACTTAGCACACATCATAATGGATCTAATACAGTACCTTATGCCAAATTTCTTGCAAATCGAAAGATATATATTGACTTTGGTACACCATTTACCTTAAATCGGGCGAAAATATATATGGGAGCTACATATCTAAATCTGAATCGATTTTCATGAAACTTAACGCACATCATTCTAGACCTAATTCATTACGCTGTGCCAAATTTTGTGCTAATCGAATGATTTTCAGAGGCTTTGGTGCACCATTTACATAAAAACGGACGAAAATATATAGGGGACCTATATCTGAATCTGAAACGATTTATGGCCACCAACAAGCCAAAAAAATTAGGTGTCCCAGATTTTGGTAAATATTTTAATAATGATTAGCGTCATAAGTGAACATATTCAAAATTGAAATGCATTTGTTGTTTTATGTTTTGGGAATTTTTTTGTTGTTGTTTATACATTGTAGCTAAATTATTATAGTAATAGAAAGGGCCATATACAATTTTTCAAGATATATTTTTCAAGTGCCAGGCGTGGCCAAAATAAGGCGTGAATATTTTACAAGTATTTTTAAGGGCCAAAATAAGGCGTGGATTTTTTTAAATTATTTTTTTAAATCAATATATGGCGTGGATTCTTCAAAAATATTTTTTTTTAATATTTTTTAACCCTACACAACTATGTTGTCAGGGTTTTATAGCTTTGTGTAGCCCCAAGAGTTTGTAACGCCGCGAAATATACCTTTAAGTATACCGATCATCATATCTCGACTAGCTGAGTCGATCTAGACATGTGTGTCCGTTCGTTCGTCCGTCTGTCCATTATTATTTTGTAAACACGATACAGGCCACAGTTATGGACCAATCATCACGAAATTTTGCATGTAGGATGGGTTCTGGCCAACGAAGAACCCTATTGTTTTTCGAAAAGATCGGCTAATATTTAGAGGATGAAATGGACCAAAAACTTAATTTTGTTGGTTTTTCTTGTCGCTCCAGAGGCCGCAATTATGGCCCAAACTTCGCGAATTTTTACATGGAGAAGGAGATCGGGCCAAAGAATAAGCATGCCTGTTTTGATAAAGATCGGTCAATATTTAGCGGGTCAAATGGACCCTGACTTTTGTGTGAAAAATTATAAAATTTGTATTCTATAGCGTATATATTTACTCCTGAAGGACATAGGCCCGAGAAGTTGATAGAATATCCAAAAGGAGTGGTTGACATTTAAATTACACTTAAATATTAACAGGGGCTAACGTATTAATATATAATTTATTAACCCGACACTGTAGGGCGGAAATAAAGCGCTGATCGCTTTGAAAAACTCCACGAGGTTCCGCTAATTATAGCGGTGATTATTAGATAATAATTTTGGGATGAAGTGGGCAGAAAACATAACTTTTATGTGTTTTTTTTTCTAGTCCATCTTTAGGCCACAATTATAAGCCGAACATCACAACACAACCCACGGTGAAGGGAATATGGACAAATAGCTAAAAGGACTGTACTGAATATTAGTAATATTCGGAAAATACGTCAGTATAAAGAAACGAAATATTGCCCAGGCTCGGAATAAAACTTTGCAGAAAGTTAGAGTTCCGTGGTAGTTGTGTATGGTATCGTATGATCGGCCCCGTCCGACTATACTGCTCCGCTCACTGGTTTAAAAATATTTTTAAGGGCCAAAATAAGGCGTGGCTTTTTATACCCTTCACCACACTGTGGTACGGGGTATTATGTCTTTGTACATATGTTTGTAACAGGCAAAAGGAATCGAGATAGACCTGTGGTTCCTTTTGAGAATATGCATAGAATCACTTTCTAAGTCGATTTATGCATGCCCTTCCGACCGTCTGTTAATGTTAAATTGTAAACAAAGTACAGGTCGCATTTATAATACGATTTGTATGAAATTTGGCACAAGTCACTTATTTGGCCCAGGGAAGAACCCTATTGAAATTGGGGAAAATCGGTTCAGATTTAGATATAGCTAAATGGTGCAGCAAAGTCCCTGAAAATCATTCAATTTGCATGAATTTCGGCACAGCATACTAAATTAAGTCTAGTATGATATATGCCAAGTTTCGTGAAAATCGGTTCAGATTTAGATATAGCTTCAATATGTAGTTTCGCCCGATGGTGCACCAAAGTCCCTGAAAATCATTCGATTAGCACGAATTTTGGCATAGCGTACTAAATTAAGTATAGAATGATGTATGCTAAGTTTCGTGAAAATCGGTTCAGATGAAGATGTAGCTCCCATATATATTTTCGTCCGATTTTAAGTAAATGGTGTACCTAGGCCGATTGACACAACTTACTCAAATTAATCGCTGGCAAGTTTCCTTGAAATCTGTTCAGATATAGATATAGTATACGTTCCATATATAATAGAGTAACTTCGGGTAATGTGGACCACCATTTACCTTTTTTTGAAATTGTTGGCGTAACAGCGGCAAAAAATAAGAACAAATTGTTTTCACTACATAGTACATCTGTTGGCTAAATATATTCCAGGTCAAACATTATATATATATATCTGTCTATAAAAATATTGATGCATTCTATTACAAAAAATATATACTGCGAATAAAAATAACATGGCGGGTAATGTGGGCCAGTATGTGTGGGTAATGAGGATCAGTAAGTTAAAGGTAGGTTGTGGATTTGGGTAACAATGAATGCAAAAATATATGGGTTCATGTTTTGAAATAGCCCCCCATTTAAGGGTACCGCCCCATTTGCGGTATTTTGAAGGTCCTTGCTTCATTATCCAACTGAAGTACCTATAATTTCGTATATCGAGTTTTCAGAGGATAGAATACCTCCTCGTATATTAAATGCGCCCATGTTTCCAACCCCATCCTCATGAAAAAGTCTCACTTTTTTATTGTGGTCCACATTACCCGACATTGAATATATTTATTTAAGAATAATTATCGGCTCCAAAAATGAATAAAAATTAAAAATCACCGATTGTAATTATAGCGTAAACGTATATTTTTGTTAAAAAAAAAAAGAAAACCGCATAACTTCTTTATATTCGAGAAAAACAAAGTGTTCGACTATATTGCAAAAACGTTCGACTATTGTGCTAAAAAAATTTTCAAATCACACTTTTACTATCATAGCTACATTTCCTACTACTACATTTTCAACATTGCAATTATTTATTAAAAACCAAGTTTGATGTTTGTTTCCAAACTAATTAGGAAAACATTTATCAAGGCGGTATTGACATATTTCAAGCATTTTCTTAGATATGGGGGGTGGTCCACATTAGACGCATAGTCCGCATTACCCGAAGTTACTCTATTGACTTATTCATGTCAATTGTACACCAAATAATCAATGGGTGTCTGATTGAGATTAAATTTTAAACAGTACATAGGTTGCACAATGTTGCATGTGTCGGGATTAATGTTAGTCGGTTCAGATATAGATTAAGATCACATATTTAAGTTCGTTCAATGCTCCTTCAAAAAGGCGACGTCTTTTAGGATACATATGTAGAATATTCCCAAAGTGGTGAAGGGTATCACATAGTCGGCCCAGTTCGACTTTATTACTTTCCTTACTGGTTTAATAATATTTTATCAATTTTCGAATTAAGAATTATATGTTCTCTTAGCCATTTTTATATCCTACACAACTATGTTGTCAGGGTATTATAGCTTTGTGCAGCCCCAAAAGTTTGTAACGCCGCGAAATATTGGTCCTAGACCCACCTTTAAGTATTACCGATCGTCATATCTCGACTAGCTGAATCGATGTAGACATGTGTGTCCGTCCGTCCGTCCGTCTGTCCATTATAATTTGTAAACACGATACAGGCCACAGTTATGGACCAATCTTCACGAAATTTTGCATGTAGGATGGGTTCTGGCCAATAAAGACCCCTATTGTTTTTGGGAATGATCGATTAATATTTAGGGGATGAAATGGACCAAAAACTTTGTTTTTGTCGGTTTTTCTGGTCGCTCCAGAGGCCGCAATTATGGCCCAAACACCCCGTATTTTTGCATGGAGACTGGGGTCGGACCAAAGAATAAGCATGCCTGTTTTGATAAAGATCGCTCAATATTTAGCTGGTCAAATGGACCCTGACTTTTGTGTGAAAAAATACAAAATCTTTTTTCTGGGGCATATATACTTGCGCCTGAAGGACATATACTCGAGAAGTTGATAGTATATCCAAGAAGAGTTGTTGACCTTCAAATTAATACCAATTATATGGCTGTAGGTACTCTGCTGTGGGAGTTATCCGTAATTAGGTAAAGGTGACTATGTTCCTAGTATTACTCTAACTCCATTAGAGGACGGAAATGTCGCGCTGATCACTTTGAAATTGAACATGAAGTTCCGATTATGATCAAGGACGTCACGTATAGTTTTCGGTGAAGTTAAGATTTCATTCAGGGGGTGCAATGAACAGAAAACATTAATTTTGTCAGATTTTCTAGTCGATCGAGAGGCAATTATTATAGCAGAACATCACATATTTTACAAGGTGAAGGGGATCTGACCAAATACTTAGAGCGGCTGTTTACATGATGATCGGTCAATATTCCGAGGGTCAAATTAACAAAAACCTAAAGAGACCAATTTTGTATTTTATGGCGTCAAAATTCACATTTGGAAAATATGCCAGAAAGTGAAGTTGTTGATCTATAATCGGCAAAAAGGGTGCAAATATCACGAAATATTGCCCAGGCTCAGAATATAGAACCGCAGAACGTTTGCTTTTCGTGGTAGTTGTGTAGGGTATCATATGGTCGGCCCCGTCCGACTATACTGCTCCGCTCACTGGTTAAAATCTTTTTTATGTTTTAAATAAATAAAAAAAAATGACATTGTGCATTTCAACGGAATCGGTGTCAATTGAGAAATAGTTGCTATTTGCCATTCGATGCAACATGTGTTGCACTTCTTTTCATGAGGCCATATTCGTCTGTTGTCGTCTTTTTTGCAAATGACAAATTAAGGTATTTCCGTCTTCAGTTCTTTATTTAAATGAAGGATAGCTAATAATTACAGCAAACAACATACACAAAAACAGTGGGACGATTGTATTAAATTAAAAAAAAATAGAAAATATGTTTAATGATATATTAAAAAGCTAATTAAAACGTCGCTAACACGTAGGTGATATTTTGCAAATAAATTAGAAGTACTACAAGGATGTTTGGTATCAATATCCTGAAAAGTCTATGAAACATACATGTGTTGAAGTCTTTCGACTGAACCCTTGTATACTCTTAAGTTCAGGCATGAATTGGTATTTCAAGACCGCAAGAATATCGCAAGAATCTCTATCAGCCCCAAAAAATTATTTAACACCCCACTGTTATTGTGTATATCTGAAAAATATAGCCCACTGTGACCAAACAAACCAAAATTTTGCATTCATCGTTGTCGTTCTTAATTAAAAACGCCCATTCTAATAAATCATGTCCACGCATATCTCTAATATATACCGTCAACAACAAACAAATATAATGTAGGGCATTATTTATATTTAGTTTTATTTAGACAAAAAATCCAATTAATATTTAGAGGGCAATATAGGCCAACAAAATTTGTCTTTGTTGCAGATACAAAGTAAAGAAAAAATAAAGAAAAAACATGTTTATGCCCATTAATAATGCGGTTCTAGTAAAAACTCCTAAATATTTCGCCTATATCACCTCTTCATTCAATAGAGTCCCAAAATTGCAAAATTTCTTTCCTCGATTTGTTTTTCGGGTAATAATTCGGTCATTCACTTATATTCATGACCAAATATATTTCCGTAAACATTTGCAGGTTCGTGCGTTTGTTCGATTGTGAACCGGTAATTTAGGTGTCATCAATTATTTAATTTAAGCAACAGTGAATGCAAAATTTATGGTAAATATCCGATTAATTGCAGAGGCTAATAGCCATATTACATCGGTGTAAAGTTATTTCCATGAAACAGTTTCATTTAGTTTAAAACTTATTTGTCATATAACAACATCAGAAAAAAAATAAAAACAAAAAAGCACAATGTCGAACATAATATCGGAATTTTTTGAAAATCGTGAAATATTTATTACTGGAGGATCGGGTAAGTTGGATTTTGAAGGATTCCTCTCCAAGCAACATTTGACCTATAGACGTGATTTTAATAAAGGAATATTTTTGTAAAAGAACCTTTTATCAAGCTACCAATAGGCGTGGATTTTTTAAAGTAAATATTTTTTAAGATACCAATAGGCGTGGATTTTTTAAAGTAAATAATTTTTAAGATACCAATAGGCGTGGATTTTTTAAAGTAAATATTTTTTAAGATACCAATAGGCGTGAATTTTTTAAAGTAAATATTTTTTAAGATACCAATAGGCGTGGATTTTTTAAAGTAAATATTTTTTAAGATACCAATAGGCGTGGATTTTTTAAAGTAAATATTTTTTAAGATACCAATAGGCGTGGATTTTTTAAAGTAAATATTTTTTAAGATACCAATAGGCGTGGATTTTTTAAAGTAAATATTTTTTAAGATACCAATAGGCGTGGATTTTTTAAAGTAAATATTTTTTAAGATAGGCGTGGATTTTTTAAAGTAAATATTTTTTAAGATAGGCGTGGATTTTTTAAAGTAAATATTTTTTAAGATACCAATAGGCGTGGATTTTTTAAAGTAAATATTTTTTAAGATACCAATAGGCGTGGATTTTTTAAAGTAAATATTTTTTAAGATACCAATAGGCGTGGATTTTTTAAAGTAAATATTTTTTAAGATAGGCGTGGATTTTTTAAAGTAAATATTTTTTAAGATAGGCGTGGATTTTTTAAAGTAAATATTTTTTAAGATAGGCGTGGATTTTTTAAAGTAAATATTTTTTAAGATAAGCGTGGATTTTTTGAAGTAAATATTTTTGAAGATACCAATAGGCGTGGATTTTTAAAGTAAATATTTTTGAAGATACCAATAGGCGTGGATTTTTAAAGTAAATATTTTTGAAGATACCAATAGGCGTGGATTTTTAAAGTAAATATTTTTGAAGATACCAATAGGCGTGGATTTTTAAAGTAAATATTTTTGAAGATACCAATAGGCGTGGATTTTTAAAGTAAATACTTTTTAAGATAGGCGTGGATTTTTTAAAGTAAATATTTTTTAAGATACCAATAGGCGTGGATTTTTTAAAGTAAATATTTTTTAAGATACCAATAGGCGTGGATTTTTAAAGGGATATTTTTATACCCTTCACCGCACTGTGGTACAGGGTATTATGTCTTTGTGCATATGTTTGTAACAGGAAAAAATAATCGAGATAGACCCATGGTTCCTTTTGAGAATATACATAGAATCACTTTCTGAGTCGATTTATGCATGTCCGTCTGTCCGTCCACGTATTTTGTGAACAAAGTAAAGGTCGCATTTATGATCCGATTTGAATGAAACTTGATACATGTCACTTATTTGACCCAAGGACGAACCATATTCAAATTGGAGAAAATTGGTCCAGATTTAGATATAGCTCCCATATATATTTTCGTCCGATTTAATTTAAATAGTGCACCATACTCCCAATATTGGTCCCATTGAAGAAAAATTTTGCACATAGTACTGAATTAGGTCCCAACTGATGTATGCGAAATTTTCTTGGAATTGGTTCAGATTTAGACATAGCTCCCATATATAGTTTCGTCCGATTTTATGTGAATGGTGCACCAAACTCCCAATATTTGTCCGATTGGGACAAAATTAGGTTCAGAATTGATGTCTGCGAAGTTTTGTTAAAATCGGTTCAGATTTAGATAAATTTCTCATAGTTTCGTCCGATTTTAGGTTAATGGCACACAAAACTCCAAATATTTGTCCGATTGTGACAAAATTTTGCACAGCACACTGAATTAGGTCCATACTTATGTATGCGAAGTTTTGTTGGAATTTTTGCTCGAAATTTGGCA